>NC_087223.1:16054521-16062021 GCF_015104395.2 Macrobrachium nipponense | reverse complement strand
TAAATGTATAATATACATGCTAATGATAATATCCTTTTTTTCAGATACCTTCCAATACACAGCACTCTAATAATAATAATAATAATAATAATAATAATAATAATAATAATAATAATAATAATAATTAATATAATAATATAATAATAATAATTAAACAGCAACAGCCAATGCTGTTAACAGCAACAGCAGAAAAACCAACAGGTCTGACAGCAGCCAGCGACGACGACGCCACAAAAATAGAACAATAAAAAAATGAAAATCTTTAAAAAAAAAAAAGTCCCTCCCGAACCAGAGCTGGAGTCAGTAGCCGCCATATTGCGCCCATTTAGACAAAAATCTATAAAAGGTCACTGTCATACAATTACTGACCTGCCGGTCCTTTAATCGCTGGCAACGACGAGACACCTCCTGGTAATGAAAGCATTTGATAACGAATCATTACAGAGAAGGTCTCATTTGAAGTTGGCTACTGGACCTGCCGTCATTAATTACGCCCTACGCGTATCTGATATATATAATTTGCCCACCTGGGCATTGAGTGGGCACTGTGGGGAAGGGGTGCGGGTATGGTGAGTTGCAATCAGCGCTCAGGTGGGCATTATTATCTATGCCCACTTGATTCGGAGGGCATCTTTGCAGGTGACTGAGAGGAAATCGCTTGTCTAAGCGGATTGGCTCCCAGAAGATTTGATAAGTTTAACTAAAATTCACTAAAACTACTTTTATAAGTCGATTCACGCTCGGTAGCTATTATAAGTAAGGCGATATAGGTGCAAGGTTCAAGATGAAAGATATAAGTACAAATAAGTAGAAGAAGGAACTTAGTTTTAAGTGTGGTATTGTAGGTTTTAGAAGGTAGTTCAGATTTAGATTTCAACTTGGATTATGTAACTTTTTCAAGCTATGAAATCTAGAAAGTTTATATATACATACATACATATATAGGTATATATATATATATATATATATAAATATATATATATATATATATATATATATATATATATATATATTATAACTCATAAGATTTATAGGATTTTATAACTTGACCAAGTTATAAAATCCTTCCAACATGAATTTCATGTATAATGTACTTTATTCAAACTTACAATCCTTAATTTAAGTAAGTTCTTTGGCATACTTATTATTACTTTTGAGCTACAATTTTAAATCTTATTCCTAAATCCCCTTACTTATAATGCCTAGCGGTCGCGAGTCAGCTTTTAAAAGTAATTTGAGTAAATTTGACTTAAAACTTATAAAAACCTTCGAGAGTCAATCATCTCTGAAAAGCAATTTGCGACCCTCTGCAAAAAGATGCCCTCCGAATCGAATGGGCATAGATAATGCCCATCTGAGCAGCGTTGATTGCAGCATACCCCCCACCCCTTCTTCCTCGCCCCCACAATGCCCACACAGTACCCAGGTGGGCAAATTATATATATATCAGATTCGCGCAACGCGTAATTAATGACGGAAGGTTCAGTAGTCAACTTCGTTATCACCAAATGCTTTCATTACCAGGCCGCTGTTATCATTACCGAATTGCATTTCCCCCTCCCCCAACCCCAGCCCCTCCTTCGAGGATGTGTCTCGTCGTTGCCCAGGATTAAAGGAGCGGTAGGTTAGTAATTAATATGACAGTGAGGTTTTTATAGATTTTCGTCTAAACGAAGCTACGAGGAGGCTGCTGATTCTGACGGTTATTAGGGAAAGAGTCCACAAGAATTTTTTTTACTTATCTTATTTTTATTTTAGTGGCGATTTTGCTACTGTTTCTGTTGCTGTATCTGTTGCTGTTGTTACTTACTGTTTACTAAATTCCTGTTGCTATATTATTATTATTAGTATTAATATTATAATTATTACTAAGAATATTTTTATATTTGTATTGAGTCTTCCTTATGTATTTCTGAATAAGGCCGTAAGCTGAAATAAATATATTATTTATTATTATTATTATTATTATTATTATTATTATTATTATTATTATTATTATTCGACTGGGGGTATTTATAGTGTGGGGTTCCGGGTTGCATCCTGCCTCCTTAGGAGTCCATCACTTTCCTTACTATGTCACCTTGTTTCTAGGATCACAACTCTTCTCATGTGTCCTGGAGCTACTTCAGCCTCTAGTTTTTCCAGATTCCTTTTCAGGGATCTTGGGATCGTGCCTAGTGCTCCTATGATTATGGGTACGATTTCCACTGGCATATCCCATATCCTTCTTATTTCTATTTCCAGGGTCTTGATACTTATCCATCCTTTTTTCTCTCTCTTTCTCTTCAACTCTGGTGTCCCATGGTATTGCGACATCAATTAGTGATACTTTCTTCTTGATTTTGTCAATCTTACATTATTATTATTATTATTATTATTATTATTATTATTATTATTATTATTATTATTATTTAAAATTATGTGCATTGTATACTTGTAACATTGTTTTATTTTATACATAACCTGATCTGAGGATGAAATATATTTATTATTATTATTATTATTATTATTATTATTATTATTATTATTATTATTATTATTATTATTATTATTATTATTATCCCACAAAGAAATCATTCAACCTAACCAACTGAATGAAAAATAAATTGATATTTGAATCATTTCGCACCACCAGTAACATATTTTTGGAAGAAAATTAAATCGCTAATATAAAGAAGGCGTGATCAGACCTCCAGCTTACACGGGGCGTGTGCTAAAATCTACAGTCAAATAGAGCGTTGTTTCACCAACGAAAATTAAAATGAATACGCTGTATTTTATTAGGAATAATTTTTCTGTGCTGTTTAATTTTCACATTATTTTTTACATTTTCATTCTGATAAATAAATCATAAATATCCTGTTTTCAAATTCCTGTATCTTTCACTCGACGCGAAACACCCTTTTCAGATCTTTTTAGGCTCCTCCATAGATCTTTCCTCCCCCCCGCCTCTCAACAACAACAACAAAGCATTTTTTAGGCATACTTCCCGATTCACCGAAAAACGCTAATCTACGTACTCGCACACACACACACGCAAACGCAAATTACCCCTTCCCTAGACACGTATTTCATAGAAGCTATGAATTAGACCCTTGCTGGTATTCATATATTGAAAAGGACTTTGGCTAAAATACAATGTAATACCCAGAGTGGTTTGGGTATGCTCTCGTGCCCAGAAAATTATATCCGGCTTAGGAACCGCCTCTGGGCTATATACCCAGTCGATGTGATGTGTAGAATTTGGCAATACTTAAATATATCCTATTTTGGTATTATGAGATAGTTAGCAATGGGTATTTTGTTCCCAGTTTCGAACTGTGGATATAAATGGAATTTTCAGGATATAGTTATATAATGGTAACCCTTATATCTTAAATATAAGCTATATTCGATATTTTTCTTGCGGAATATTGCTTAGTGGGTGCTATATCGGAATTATAATGAGTATCTTTTATATATATCTTTAGTGGGTGATAGTTCTTCGTTGGACGAGTGGTTTTCGCACTCGGCTACCAATCTTGTGGTCCGAAGTTCGATTCTCGGCTCGGCAAACGCGGTATCAGAGGATTTTTATTTCTGATGATGGAAATTAATTTCTCGATTTAATGTGGTTCGGATCCCACAATAAGCTGTAGGTCCCGTTGCTAGGTAACCAATTGGTTCCTAGCCACGTCAAAATATCTAATCCTTCGGGCCAGCCCTAGGAGAAGAGCTGTTAATCAGCTCAGTGGTCTGGTAAAACTAAGATATACTTAACTTTTTAGTGGGTGATCATAGTTTGTGTTATATTGATGGTTATAACAAACATTTCGTATCCTTATTCTAGGAGTTGGTTATTATCAGCAGATTTCAAATGCTTCTATATTTATATAATAGTGAGTGCTATATATATATTTTATAACCAGTATCTACTACGCCTATACATTTTTAGGTGGTAGGGATAGCTTGTTATAACCCTGGTTATAACAGATATTTAGTAACAATCTGCAGTTTTCTAACACTATATTTGTATAATAGTGAATGTTATACATATATTACTACCAGTATCTAGTGTATACCTTTTTGTGGGCTGAAACAGCTTATTATAACCTTGGTTATAACCAATATTCAGATTATTTTTCCAGTAGGTGGGTTATAATCTGCAGCTTTTGAAGGCTATCTATGTTTATGTAAAAAGCGAGTGTAATATCTTTTGATTATAAGCTTTTCTTCATTTTCTGTTAAAATCTTGACAGTATATCATAATGGCGTTATACCTTCTGATATTTTTAAATGATAATGATAACTGCTCCTATGGAATAAGCCCAAAGGGGCCATTGACTAAAAATTCAATATCATTATTATTATTATTATTATTATTATTATTATTATTATTATTATTATTATTATTATTAGAGACAAGCAACCCACCAAAGAATATTACGGTGTTCATTTGTAAGAAATTACAGATGACAAGAGATACAGAAAGAGAGACCAATTATCAGAAAACAAAGAGAAGTCAATAAATGATTAAATACAGAGCTATATATTATATTATATATATATATATATATATATATATATATATATATATATATATATATATATACATATATATATATATACATATATTTATTTCAATTACATAAATTACTTTCGATGTTCTAGTTACACAATATATTTCTATTATTATTATTATTTTGATAAATTCAGAAAGTAAATTTAGAGAGTATATACTAGACAAATTGTATATATTATTATTATTATTATTATTATTATTTATTATTATTATTATTATTATTATTATTATTATTATTATTATTATTATTATTATTATGAAAGCAACCAAAACGCAGACCTTAATGATTAATTATATTTCTGAATAGGTTTTTATTGTTTTCAATAATTAAATAATAATAATAATAATAATAATAATAATAATAATAATAATAATAATAATAACCTTTACTTCACCCCGCTTTCGAAATCTTACCAGAAACAGAAGATTTGGCCGAAAGTTGTTCATTAGTTAAAATCAAATAGATCTCGAGAGAGTAACCTGTCATAAATGGGATGTTAACTTATGCATTAATTTCTATTTCTGCTTAACCGCTAAACAATTTAACCGAACTTATATTTTGCTTATGTTTAAGCAAAATTGTTGGTACGATAAACTTAGATATTTCGGGATGTCTTATTATTGTTATAATTCAGATGACGAATCCTATTCATATGGACCAACCCCACCACAGAGGCCACTGACTTGTAATTCTTTATGCTTCCAAAGAATATTAAAGAATATTAAGGCGTTTATGAGGAAGAAGTAAGAGGAATTAAACGGAAATACAGAAAGAAGAGATAAAAACAAAAAGAAGAAGAGGCGAACACAGAAAGAAGACAATACCTTTGATGAATAAATAGGTGATCTGTAAAATGATTTCAACTTATATTCAGCCAAATGTTTATACAATTATTTTCGCTCACTCGGGGAGTAAGACTACAAATTACTTTGTTTTTTATGTTGTTGTTATTGTTTTCCTTGCTGTTGTTGTTCTTGTTGGGGGGTAGGAAAGGTCTATGGAAAAGCGTAATACAGAATTTGAGGATAGGATAATTGTGATTTATTTATTAGAATGAAAATGTAAAAAATAAATAACGTGAACAATTATTTCTAATAAAATATAACATATTCATTTTAATTTTCGTTGGTGAACCAAGTCGCTATTTGACCATAGATTTTAGTACGCGTCCTGTGTAAGCTGGATGTCGGGTCACGCCTTGTTGTAATATGATAAACTTAAAGAAACTAACTCTTCAAGTAATCATAAAACCATTTATTATTATCTAATTCGTCAATTTTCAATAAGCAGTGTCATCTTCCCCTCGCCTACAGGCCAAAGCCATCAGAAGAACAATGTCATAATATGTTCTCCTGCGGAAGAAAAATGTTCTACTAAGTGTTATTGTAAAAAAAAAAAAATATTAAGATCGCGTTCAAGTATCTCATCCAGACCTAACGCAAAACGGAAACCGTTCGTAACGCGAAACGGAAACGGGCGCTTAGCGCAAAATGAAGCGGGTATTTTTACGCGCGCAAGCACTTGGGAGTAACATTCAAGCAAGCACTTGAAATGGGCACTTTTTTGGGGGCGGAGCGGCGGGGGGAAAGAGGAAGAAAGTACTTACTTACAACGGGAAGCAAACGCTTGAAGTGGATTGGAAGCTGCACTTGAACGAAGCGCTTATTGAAAATAATTGCTTTTAAACGTGATCTATTATTATTATTAGTTATTATTATTATTATTATTATTATTATTATATTAGTATTATTATTATTATTTTATAAGCAAATCTTCGTTGAAATTATCAGGAAAATTCATATTTATTTACTTATTAATACTTAGAGTAATTTACCTCGAATTATACTACAAAAGTGTACATGAAAAAATATAATTATAATGATAAAAGTAACATCAGTACAATAATTCAACATCGAAATCAAAGATAGTATTATCATTTTGGAGGCCGTCGGGAAGGGCATGGAAATTCGCTTCTTAAAATTAGGAAGTATATAAATAAAGGTCTATTTTAAAATAGATTTTTTACTTATATATATATATATATATATATATATATAATATATATATATATATATATATATATATATATATATATATATATATATCTATATACACACACACACACACACACATATAATATATATATATATATATATATATATATATATATATATATATATATATATATATATATTGCCGATTTCAATCTAAGACTTACAAATGTCTACAATAACCAAACCACTTGGACAATTCAGTTAAAAATTCTGCACCTTCTCCCTATATAGACTTCCCCTCTTTAAGGAGCGAGTGTTCCACTTTCTTGAGGATCTTCAATACCAATAACTTTTTCCGTCGGTCTTAGGCCTCGAGTTGAGAAATTGCCCTTTCCGACGGCCTTCGAAGGAGTTCGCTGCTTGCGTCTGGGAATTCAAATGATTTCGAGATTCCGACGAAATTCAAAATAAATATTTATTTTAAGAAGCAAGAAATAATAATAATAATAATAATAATAATAATAATAATAATATAATAATAATAATAATAATATAATAATAACAATCAATGCTTTAGGGTCTTGGAGCAGTATATTATAAAAGAATTTTATATGCGATATCAGCGTAGTATCTCTCTCTCTCTCTCTCTCTCTCTCTCTCTCTCTCTCTCTCTCTCTAAATTTTAACGGATTTATTCATTTTCATAAAGAGTCATATTTTGGTTCTCTCTCTCTCTCTCTCTCTCTCTCTCTCTCTCTCTCTCTGTGATATTATATATATATATATATATATATATATATATATATATATATATATATATATATATATATATCTATATATAATATATATATATATATATATATAAATTCATGAAGATTGGGACAATTTCATGGGAACTATTTAATAATTTTCCAAGAGAGAGAGAGAGAGAGAGAGAGAGAGAG
>NC_087223.1:16049521-16052021 GCF_015104395.2 Macrobrachium nipponense | reverse complement strand
TATTTTTTTTTCATAATTATAGTTTAGCATTTATATGTGCCAAAACTTTTTTATTATATATATATATATATATATATATATATATATATATATATATATATATATATATATATAATATATATAGCAGTATCAGTGCACCTACGCATATATTTCTGTCAGATCCCACATGTCCTATTTTGCCACAGTCCGACTATTTGTCATAAAAATTTGAGCCTCATTCGACTTGTGTAGAATTTGCCAATTTGTCTGAGGAACCATTGTGGCCTATGTTACTTTATTTGTGACAAATAACATTGCTTATATTCATGTTTTGATTTCAAGTCTGACATATATACGGTTCATCAATGAATTCTATATATTTTTTAGTTACATGCTCGGTAAATTGTTTGATGGTTATCGAAGATAATATATCAGACATATAATATATATATATATATATATATAGATATATATATATATATATATATATATATATATATATATAGATATATTTATATATATATATATATATTTATATATATATACATACATATATATATATTAATATATATATATATATATATATCATATATATATATATATATATATATATATATATAATATATGATTTGCCACTGCATTGGCAAATATTGTAATATAGTTGACTTTGTCAAAAGAAATATATTAATTAATAAATAGATAAAGATAAATTGCATATTTTGCAAATATATATATATCTTCATTTCATCTTTTACAAATATATTGACTTGGTTGATTTTGACATAATAAATGTATAAATAAAATAACAAATAAACAAACAAAAAAATAAAGCCACACATTGTCGTTGACAAACAAACATTATTTGATTTTGTCACAAAATTAAATTTACAATAAAATCAATATTATTTTGTCACAAAAAGAAATTTGCAATTATACCAATGTGGACTAAATTCTAGGTAATTCTCGGACAAACGTATATTTTCATTTCAATTCTGACAGGTATTTTGATATATCTTAAAACGAATGATGCATTTTGGTCCAGACTGACAGACGAACCAGATAATTCTTCTCATAGTGGATGAAAATGAAGGAAGAGGAAGTGAATAAAAATGAATAAATCAACAAAAATGAATCAAACTGTATAAATAAACAAGACGAACTCCGAAGCCATGCACTCACCAGCCTTATCGTCCTTATTCAAATTATCCAGCGTCTTATTCGTCATCTTGAAGAGAGCGTCCAGGGCGCCGCCCTTGTCATGACTCCCGCCCTTCTTCTCGCCCTGCCCCGACGAGGACTTGTTCCCCGCTGCCGCCGCGGCAGCAGCGTTGGCCGACGGGGCGGCGCCCTCCGACGAGTCCTCCCTCGTATCCCAGGGTCTGACGATCTTGACGGGGACCGACGATTTCCTCCGCGACGGTTTGTAGGAGAGGATGTCCAGGATTGAGAAGGACCTCAGGCCGGCTTCCTGCTTGTGCCCTTCGGCTGCTGCGGCCGCCGCTGCAGCAGCCGCCGCAGCCCTATCGAGGTCATCGTCGATCATAGGGCCTCCTCTCTCCCCCGCAGGCGGCTGTTGGTGAAGGCTGTGGTGATGTTGACGATGGCCGTCGGGTGACGAAGGCGACGAGGAACGGTCGCCGGCGTCCTGTTTGCCCGTCGGAGGATTCACTCCCGCCGAAGGAACCTGATTCCCGGGAGGCGAATTCGCTGCTGCTGCTGCTGCTGCTGCAGTGCCGGACATGGCCAGCCTCTTGAGGGGGCGGAAGTAGTCGTCGTCGGAGAGGTAGGTGAAGGACTCCGTGTGGAGCGACGCCGAGGAGAGCGTGGGCGAGGGGGCGCCCCTGGACGTCGAGGGCGAGTGCGGTTCGGTCTCCTCGCCATCTTCGTCGTCGTCCTCCTCGTCTTCGTCCTCTTCCGTGGAGGTGTCCCCAGCGCCGTGGTTGGTCATGTCCATCGGGGACGGCGGTGGGGGCGGCGCCCCGCCCTGATGGTGGTGGTGGTGGTGGTGGTGGTGTGGATGTAGCAGGTGCTGCTGCTGGTGGGAGCTGCTGTCTTCCCCGCGATCGCCGCCGGCGGAGCCGTCGGCCTCGCAGCCGACGCTGATTTCGCTGTCGCAGGGGCTGGGCGGCGCCCTTTGGCCGTGGGCGGGCAAGGAAGGGGAGTCACTCTCGTCCATCCTGGCCACACACTCCACCCGAATCTCCATCACAGAGTCGGCGTCGTCGGGCGAGACAAAGACATCGACTCCGACGTAAATACAATAAAAAATTAATATAAAAATAAAAACACGACAGATAAGTATAAGAAGGCCAAAACTCCTCCTCTTCCTCCTGCTACTCCTTCTTCTTATCCTTCTTCTTCAGGAGAGCGACAGAAGGCGTCTTTCCGTCTCAAATAATCACTGCATTCAACTCGGTCAGCACCAACCGCGAGACACGTAGTAACCAGTTTTGTCTATAGATCACCTGCGGGATTGGTAGCAAGTTACTTCTATATATATATATTATATATATAAATGTAT
>NC_087223.1:16039521-16047021 GCF_015104395.2 Macrobrachium nipponense | reverse complement strand
TCATTCTGAAAATTTTTTTAAATTTAAGTAGGATTTAGTTTTAGAAGATTATTGCCATAAATAGTCACAAATTCTAAGGTATTTTTCGTATATTAGAACTTTCATCATCAGATTGTTTTGGAATTTGGGAGTTTTATCTCCTAATTTTCAGGTATTTTTCGTATATTAGAATTTTTATTGTCCAATTCTCCTGAATTTTGGCTTTTGTGTGATAATTCTCAGGTATATTTTGTATATTAGAGTTTTCATCATCAGATTGTTCAGAATTGGGGATTTTTCTATCCTAATTCTCAGGTATTTTTTGTATATTACAATTTTTATCATCAAATTGTTCAGAATGTTTTGGGTTTTCTGTTCTAATTCTTAGGTATTTTTCGTATATCAGAATTTTTCATTTAATTCTTCGGGTTTTTGGGGGTTTTCTGTCTTAATTCTTAAGTATTTTTCGTATATCATGATTTTCATTATCCAATTGTCCGGAATTTTTTAGCTTTCTTTCCTAGTTCTAGGGTATTTTTCGTATATTAGAATTTGTTCCACTCAATTGTTCGGAATTTTTTATTTTCTGTCCTAATTCTCATGTATTTTCGTATATCAAAACATTTTTATTATCTAATTCCTATGAATTCTTGGGGCTTCTGTCAGAATTGCTGATAGAATTTGACTAGAATTTACTATAGTCTATTCTATTAGTGTTATAATTTTCAGACTAACAATTTTTATGAATGAATTGTTTAGCATTTTTTGCCGGTATTTATTTACAATGTTCAGTAGACTTTAGATTAATATGATGTAATATATATTGTTTAGTTAAAAGTTTTCTAGATTCTATTTATATTCGCTAAAATCTAAGACAACAGTTTTATTATTATTATTATTATTATTATTATTATTATTATTATTATTATTATTATTATTATTATTATTATTATTATTATTATTATTATTAATGAGACTGAAAATATTGAATCCCCTTTTATATTACCTTAAATAATAATAATAATCCAGACTGTAAGGATTGTATCTGGGGACATCAGGATGGAGTTTGGAATAGAAAAATGTGCCTTAGTCAACATACGAAAGGGCAAAGTAACAATGACTGAAGGGATAAAGCTACCAGATGGGAGCAACATCAAACACATAGATGAGACAGGATACAAATACCTGGGAATAATGGAAGGAGGGGATATAAAACACCAAGAGATGACGGACACGATCAGGAAAGAATATATGCAGAGACTCAAGGCGATACTCAAGTCAAAACTCAACGCCGGAAATATGATAAAAGCCATAAGCACATCGGCAGTGCCAGTAATCAGATACAGCGCAGGAATAGTGGAATGGACGAAGGCAGAACCTCGCAGCATAGATCAGAAAACTAGAAAACATATGACAATACACAAAGCACTACACCCAAGAGCACATACGGACAGACTATACATAACACGAAAGGAAGGAGGGAGGGGAATACTAAGTATAGAGGACTGCGTCAACATCGAGAACAGAGCACTGGGGCAATATCTGAAAACAAGTGATGACGAGTGGCTAAAGAGTGCATGGGAAGAAGGACTGATAAAAGTAGACGAAGACCCAGAAATATACAAAGACAGGAGAATGACAAACAGAACAGTGGAATGGTACAACAACCAATGCACGGACAATACATGAGACAGACTAAAGAACTAGCCAGCGATGACACATGGCAATGGCTACAGAGGGGAGAGCTCAAGAAGGAAACTGAAAAAATGATAACAGCGGCACAAGATCAGGCCCTAAGAACTAGATATGTCCAAAGAACGATAGATGGAAATAACATCTCTCCCATATGTAGGAAGTGCAATACGAAAAATGAAACCATAAACCACAGCAAGCGAATGTTCGGCACTTGCACAGAACCAGTACAAAAAGAGACATGATTCAGTGGCAAAATCCCTCCACTGGAGCCTGTGCAAGAAACAACAGCTGCCTTGCAGTAACAAGTGGTACGAGCACCATCCTGAGGAAGTGATAGAAAACGATCAGATAAAGAACCTCTGGGACTATGGTATCAGAACAGATAGGGTGATACATGCAAATAGACCAGACGTGACGTTGATTGACAAAATCAAGAAGAAAGTATCACTCATTGATGTCGCAATACCATGGGACACCAGAGTTGAAGAGAAAGAGAGGGAAAGAATGGATAAGTATCAAGACCTGAAAATAGAAATAAGAAGGATATGGGATATGCCAGTGGAAATTGTACCCATCGTCAAAGGAACACTAGGCACGATCCCAAGATCCCTGAAAAGGAATCTGGAAAAACTAGAGGCTGAAGTAGCTCCAGGACTCATGCAGAAAAGAGTGATCCTAGAAACGGCGCACATAGTAAAGAAAGTGATGGACTCCTAAGGAGGCAGGATGCAACCCGGAACCTCACACTATAAATACCACCCAGTGGAATTGGAGGACTGTGATAGACAAAAAATATAAATAAATGAATAATAATAATAATAATAATAATAATAATAATAATAATAATAATAATAATAATAATGCCCCTATTATATGAACATGTACGGAATGATATTTCAGATCACAGCCATAGAGCACAAAAATAATCCATCGATAATTCAAGACAGAATAACCGAATGATTCATACATGACACAGGCAGGAATTATTCAATAATTCATAGACAATTCACCAAGAAATATTACGACATCTCCTCTCAAAAGCATGTCGGATTCCTCACTTGAATTATGCAAATGGGTCTGTACATTCATGCATCAATACCCGATAGATATTTGATGTCATATGCAACAAATGGGGTAGGTTAGATTATCTTAATCATATTGAAGTTTATTCTTGATAGTTATTCAACAGTTATTCAATACGAGAAGGAGTTAATGGGTATTTTGAATAGGGTCTGCATCCTACGAGAGTGAAAGGAATATCCTACAAGGAGGAGGAGGAGGAGGTGATGAACATGTTAATAGGATGTTCATCCTACAAGAAGAATGATGATGGACCTTTTTAAAAAATCCTACAAAATTAATAAGTATGCATCATAAAACCTCAATTTTATCCCAATCCTACATTAGCAAATTTATCATGTTAATATGATATCAGTCACGCAAAATCAGGAAAAATGCATCCTAAGACACCAATCCTATCCTAAATCAAGGACCCCAATCTTATCCTAATCCAAGAACCCCAATCTTATCCTAATCCAAGGACCCCAATCTTATCCTAATCCAAGAACCCCAATCTTATCCTAATCCAAGGACCCCAATCTTATCCTAATCCAAAGACCCCAATCTTATCCTAATCCAAAGACCCAAATCCAGCCCAGAGTCTTAAGAGCCGACTCCGACCGAAGACAAAACAAAGTCGCAGGTGTTTTCAAATCGCCGACTCTAATTGACTCTTTCCAGCGGCGTCCTGGCCCAAACAGAGCGTGACAGGAGACGCCTTCACTGACCCCGAGCTTTGCGACGCCTTATCTGTACAGCACAGTCAGACACCGGGCAGAGTTCGTCCAGCCTTTTTGGCAAAACAGCGGCTCGAGTTGTTTGTGGTTTCTGAAATAACAGGAGGATTTTGTGAGGTTGTTTGGACGTTGTTAGAGATTGTTAGAGATTCTATCAAGGTACTACTACGTCGCTCACCTGCAGCATGCGAGATTGTCTGAAGTTGTTTTGGGATTGTTTTGAAATTGTTCTGACGTTTTGAAGTTGTTTTTTTTTTCAGATTTTGAGGTAGTTTTTTCAGGTTATTTTGATGTTGTTTTATAGCTTTATGAAGTTATTTTGCCATTGTTATGAATTTGTTTTTGATGTTGCTTTGAAATCGTCATGAGATTGTTTTGAAATTGCCTTCACATTGCTTTAAGATTTCTAAATAGTATTTTCGGATTGTTTTGAAACGCAATTTGGTATGGTTGGTGCTTCGAGGGTGGGTGATCAACATACCAGTTTGCAGCCCTCTAACCTCGGCAGGTTTCAATAGTTTTATTTTGCAGAAAACTATAAATAGTCCACAGTGTCTCTTAAAACTACCTTCTCTCGCAAGCACCGTTCAATACACCGATAAATCGTCCCGGTTTAGAAAAAGGTTAATAATTCAATGGGGGGGGGGGTTGGGGGTTGGGGGGGCATTACCGAACAATAGAAGCCCAGCTAGTTTGATATAATCCCTAAACAGACAAGGAACTTGGGGGGTGTTTGGGGGGGACCCAGATTCAATAGGAACCAGGACGAATTAGGACGAATTACGCAGCCATAAAAATCAAGAATGAGAAGTGATTACTTGATAGGGGCGTATCTTTTTGCCGCTGCTCGATACGAATTGTCACGAAATGATTTTTTTTTTTTATGAGTGGAATTCTTTGTGTGAGTGGATTGTGGTTGGTGGGATTATGGAATAGAGATTTTGTTGTTGATTGTTTTAATAATTTCAAGGTTTGGACGGATTACTTAATGAGCGATGTGATGGTTGCTTAGTGTGTCATTGATCACATTATATATATATATATATAAATATATATATATATATATATATATATATATATATATATATATATATATTATATCCCGCGATCCATCTCATAAGGTTTTATTTTGTAATGTAACTAAGAAATAAATATCAATATTAATTAGTCTTTCCCGGTCATTATATATGTGCAAATATTTAATAGCTATTCAATATATTTTCCAAAGAACTAGTCCCCCTCTCTCTCTCTCTCTCTCTCTCTCTCTCTGTCATGATCAACATTGTAGTTCATAGCCTGACGCGTAAGGAGGCCCTTTCATATGCATATATATACATATGCACACACACACACACACACACACACACACACGCATACCTTATCACCGATAACTACCGCTAACCGATACACCGCCTGGAAATTGCGATCATAAGCGATCATACACCAATAGAAAGTTTATGGATTTGCTCATAATTGAACGAATTTATTCTGAGGATTTATGACCGGGCGTTGCGTCCCGAACCTGCTACGTAAGGAGACCGAATTTATGTAATCACCCAAAAAAGTGACGCGTATCGATTTCGTCCGTAAATCTGAATAAGTATTGGAACCGTCTTATTTTGACAATCGAAGTTCGGGTTTATAACTCGCGTTATGCGGAGTATATAAACGAGACCGGTTGGGCTTTTATTGGTCTTCTGGTCTTCCTACTTGGTCTTGTGGATATAAATGTGTGTTTTTATTTTTTTTTTACTTTTTTTTGGGGGGGGGCTATTTGGTTTATCAAATACCAAGCCTTATAGAAATCACAAGTATTTACATAAGTACGTATATTCTATACGTATCTAATGCATTAGATCCGAAGCCTATATATATCACACGTGTATATATAATGTATTCATACAGGCACGTATATTTTATACGTATCTGGTGTATTAGATAATAAGCTTTATATAAATCACACGTATGTGCAATGTAGTCACATAAGTACGTGTTTTTTGTACGTATCTAATGCATTAGATACAAAGCCTATATATATCACACTTATATATAATATATTTACACAAACACGTATATTTTATACATATCTGGTGTATTAGATAATAAGCTTTATATAAATCACACTTATGTACAATGTAGTCACATAAGTACGTTTTTTTGTACGTATCTAATGCTTAGATACAAAGCCTAATATATATCACACTTATATATTATATATTTACACACAAACACGTATATTTTATACGTATCTGGTGTATTAGATAGTAAGCTTTATATAATCACACGTAGTGTAATCATTCACATAAGTACGTGTTTTTTAAACGTATCTGTGCATTAGATACTAAGGCTTATACAAGGTGCGCGTATATACAACCTATTCACATAAACGCGTGTATTATTGTATACGTATATCTAATGTATTGTATACTAAGTCCTACATATAGAGATTACATATACGTACAGTATATTCTACAACATGAGATATTAGCGATCTTACAAAAACCTCTGTTACGTTTGTAATACATGTAACTTTTAATAATTATATATATATATATATATATATATTATATATATTATAATATATATATATATATATATATATATATATATATATATACTTATATAATTTGTTTGTCTTAAGACGTTCGTACTGTGGCTATTTTTAGATACTGCCTGTCTACACTAAGCAAATTGTGGTTGGTTAGCATTTTGGAATTGCAATAGTATATGTATGTATATATATATATATATATATATATATATATATATATATATATATATATAAATGCTACATAGATATTTTCGCGAATTGTCAAAAATATTCTATAGGAGCTGAAACGACATACTACAACCGATAGATAGCTTTTCCTAGATATCTCTAGACTTTTCTACGAATTAAAACTTAAATTTCAACATACTAGGACACGATATTTTAGTATTCATGATATGGCAATGTTATTCACAAGATAACCAGAACCCGGTATTGACTTGCGATGACGAATCTTGTAAGATTTGTAGCAATTTGGTCAACCAACATCAATTTTCAGTCGTATTGACAACTTATTGCAATTTGTATTGCATTGGAGTGTGGGGTGTATCACTCATTTGTAACTGATATTGATGCGTTAATCCATATTAGAGTTATTGCAAGGATATATATATATATATATATATATATATATATATATAATATATATATATATATATATATATATATATATATATATATATATATATGCATATGTATATGCATATATCCATATATACATGTATATATATGCATTATATACATATATATATGTATAATCATATAATATATATATTTTTTATATATATATATATATATATATATATATATATATATATATATATATATATAGAGAGAGAGAGAGAGAAGAGAGAGAGAGAGAGAGAGAGAGAGAGACTCTGTCATCACAAGGAAAATTTCACAGCATAATAACACAAGTTAAAACTAAATTTCTCTTCGCAAAATTGGCCTGAGATAATACATAATATTTTTATGTTGACTCACGAGTCAAATTTATGAAGATAATTCAGGCTGAACTTCTGTTTAAAAATTTTTTATTTCTTCTTTAAGAAGACATCTTAGTGACGTCTCGGCAGATGGTAATCTTGTAATTTATATATAAAAAAACACACAAGCTTGAAGAGGCATTTTTTATGTCTGTGCAAAAGCAAGAGACGGGAATTCAGGCAAGTTAAGAGCTATAGTGATTTGCTCGTAATCTGTTTTTGAGTTTTTGCAAAAAGTGCTAAACTAGATATGTAAAAACAGGCAAAAAACTAAATACTAGAAAGCTCCAGAATATGAAGAGGACTGCAGAAGAAGAAGATATTTATTTCAGATACTAAAAAAAAGCTCTGGCATATTTATAGATAACTAGAAAAGAAGAACTAATTCTTCATAAACAAAAGAGAAGAACCTATTTGCAGATTAGTGCTACACTGTGGATGGCGAAAGATAATCTATTCAAGCCTTCAGGTTTAGATGATAGGGAGCTCTTGGCAT
>NC_087223.1:16007021-16034521 GCF_015104395.2 Macrobrachium nipponense | reverse complement strand
ATATATAACAAGTAACTAGTCTTCTACCTCAGAAACAAGGCGTGATCCGACCCCGAACGTACTCGGGCGCATGCTAAAATCAACGGTCAAGTAGAGCGTTGTTTCACTAGCGAAAATTAAAATAAATACGCTATATTTTATTAGAAATCACTTTTCTGTTTAACATGAATTTTATTTATTTTCTTACATTATCATTCTAATGAACAAATCATAAATATCCTAAAATTCTTGCATCTTTCACTCGACAGAAAACACCTTTTTCAGATCTTTTTAGAATTCTCCACAGGGCTTTCCTAACCCCCCTCAACAAGAACAACAACAACAACAACTACGTACTTTGTAGGCTTACTCCCCGAGTGAGCAAAAATACGACATGACAACGAACAGTTTCCGTCTCAATCAAAGGGTCTTTCCAGCAGGCGTCGAGTGAATTAGCAAGAAACCATTACAAAAAAAAAGGGGAAAGATTGTCTCCTCAGGTCCCGAGTCTAATGGACGACACAGGTCCAGTTAATTCATCCCCTAAAGACTTTATTTCCTGTCTCACCCTAGAGTCAGTCATGGAGCGGAGAGAGAGAGAGAGGAGAGAGGGAGAGAGACGAGAGAGAGAGAGAGAGAGAGAGAGAGAAAAGGAAATTGGAAAAAGAAAATTTGGGAGATTTCAAAAAAAAACGTTGGGTGAAAACGGGAAAAACGTTCGGGTTGCGAAAAAACGCTCCAACGCGTGAAGGAAAAGAGAGAGAGAGAGAGAGAGAGAGAGAGAGAGAGAGAGAGAGAGAGAGAGGCGGGGTGGGGGGTGGTTTCTGAAATGTTTTTTATGTCCGCCCATTCCATTTCCCTTCGCCCCCACCCCCTCCCCGACCCCCTCCCCGCCGCCACCTCTCTTGATCTCACCCAACACATCCCACGACAGACCCATCTAAGAAGTAAGCTCCCTGCCCTCCCCCGCCCCCCTCCCCCCATCCCACCCCACCTAGGGACCCACCTACAGAAGCCCCCCACCCACCCCCCACCCCCAAAGACAAAAACCAAACCTCACCTGTCTTGCCTCCCAAATGTCATCATCATCTCAAGTCATCTTCCTTCAATTAGGGACATTTTTCCGAGTTTCTTGCTGCCGTTTTATTTATTAGTGTCTGTGCATTTGTTACGGATCCATAATTCATATTTGAATCCTTTTTTCCCCCCTTTTCTGGGAAAAGGGGGAATTTCATTTTTCCTTAATTAGGAGCCAAAATTTTGTGCGCATCGTGGCAGTCAGCCGCCACTCACTCTATTTTCCATTTTCTTTGCCCTTATTTTTTTACCTAAGGAGGGTAAACTATAACATTTTTTAATACGCCTGCGCATACAGTCACGTGTATCATTAAAGAATTTTTCAATTGAGCGTCGTCCGTAAATAATTAGGCTGGCAATCTCCGTCTTTTTTTATGGATCAAACATATTTTTACGAATGGCTTCGAGGTGGCGGATGGTGCTACGAATCAAGACTTTTAAACCCTTTAATTCTGGGAAATAATTAGGGAAGTATCTTGGTTTTTGTCAGTCTGATATTCCTCCTGCGCATTGAACGGAACAATTTAATGTTGATGCTGTTTAAGCTTTATTTACGTAGTGGAAAAAACATTCGTGTATAATGGTCTCTTTTTTTTTCAACAGATTTTGATAAGTTTGGGTTACCCAGAGGTTTTTGAAAATGTATTTGGTGAGTTCAATAATTTTCTGTTTTATTTTCCAATTATTGGGAATGATATTTCAGTGGACGAGCAGCAAAAATATAAATAAAAAAATATTAAAAACTAAAGTTGAAGTTATTAAGAATAATATTTCAATACAAAGGACACAGAGATTGTTTAGAACAATAATGATTCATAAACAATTTTAATAGAAAGGAAAACTGTATTTAATCCTCATCCCTATTTGTGTCCATTTTGATTTATATTCCAGTAGAAATGGAATAAACTATTTAAGGAATTATGAAAAATAAACAAATTTAACAGAAAGGCAAATTATGTCCAATCATCCACAACTTCTGTACCATGAAATTCGACCATCGAATACCACCAATAAAACAAACATAACCAAATGAAGAGAACAAATTAACTCCCCACATCTCCACCTGACCCCCCGCCCCCCACACACACAAAAGACCCTTTCCCATCACGAATAAATTACCAACAGACAGAAATGAATTTGACGAAAGGAAAACACAAATAAACACATCGTCATCCAACCCTTTTCTGGTTCGAAATTAGATTGAGAAATCATTGAATCATTCTACCCGAGCGGCCATTGAGATCCATAGGCATTATCAGTCCATCACAAAGGCGGACCCCTCTGGAACCCCTGGAGCCCCCCTCTGGAAAAGGAGGGCTGGAAATGACCACCAGGTCTTCTTCATAAGCCTGTAGAAGAAGGGTAAGAAGACCCACCACGCGACTCCAGGCTCCTTTTGGGACTGGAAAATGCCACCCGTGGGGTCCTTATGACAAGTCCTCAGCCACCCGGAAGGCCCTTCCTGGAATTCTAATAAGGGAACTCCCCCCACCCCCCAAGGCTTTCCAGAGCTCCAGGACTGGAAGTGGCGATTCATTCTGGATGATTTTGTTAACGGCAATCACTAGGTTCCAGGTGGGAGCATTAGGTTCCAGGAGTGAGAATTATTAGCTTTCAGGATGGGGAATTAGTAAGCAATAAGTTCCAGGAGGAAGAATTAGGAATCATTAGCTTCCAGGGAATAATATAAGGTCCCAGGAGGGAGCATTAGGCTCCAGGAGGGAGAATTAGGAAGCATTAGGCACCAGGAGCGAGAATTAAGGAGCGTTTGATTCCAGGATGTAGCATTAGCATCCAGGAGGGAGCATTAGGTTCCAGGAGGGAGCATTAGCTTCCAGGAAGGAGCTTTAGGTCCCAGGAAGGAGCTAGGAGTATTAGATTCCAGGAGTGAGAATTAGGTTCCAGGAGTAAGCAATAGCTTCCAGGATTAAGCAATAGCTTCCAGGAGGGAGCATTAGGTTCTAGTAGGAAGCAATAGCTTCTAGGAGGGAGTGGTAGGTTCCGGAGGGAGTGGTAGGTTCCGGAGGGAGCAATAGCTTCCAGGAGAGAGCATTAGGTTCTAGTAGGAAGCAATAG
Source organism: Macrobrachium nipponense (assembly GCF_015104395.2). Classification (NCBI taxonomy): domain Eukaryota; kingdom Metazoa; phylum Arthropoda; class Malacostraca; order Decapoda; family Palaemonidae; genus Macrobrachium; species Macrobrachium nipponense. The sequence continues at coordinate 16,031,389 of NC_087223.1, read as the reverse complement.
ATTCCAGGAAGGAGCTGGGAGCATTAAGTTCCAGGAGGGAGTATTAGGTTCCAGGAGGGAGCATTAGGTTCCAGGAGGGAGTGGTAGGTTCCAGGAGGGAGCATTAGATCCTAGGAGTGAGCAATAGGCTCACTGTTCTAGAGAGGAGTCTTTGGTTGGAGAACTGAATGATTGACCGGCTGTACGATCTCTCTCTCTCTCTCTCTCTCTCTCTCTCTCTCTGCTTGCTTCCAGATTTCCAGAGCCTCTGCTGGAACCAAGAGGCAGGGTTCTGTTGGGTTTAAAAAAAAGGAGACCTTGGACGTTGTGATAAGTTATACTGAAACAAAAATGGGTGATTGATTGAATGCTCTCTCTCTCTCTCTCTCTCTCTCTCTCTCTCTCTCTCTCTCTCTCTCTCAGCAGAACGAAACTTTTCATATTATGATCCGAGCGGGTACATCGATAATGTAATGTTAAATATGGACAGGTAAGAATAACAAGAAAAAAGAATAAATAAAGGATAATAAAAATATTGACTCCATTGTACATAAGAATGAACACATTCACGAGCAACGATTGATTTCGTATTTTGTGAAGCGTATAAGGGTAGAAGCAGCGTCCACTGTAATTCAGAAGAGCTTTTGTTAAGCAGCTGGCCCTTAACGATTGCACAAGGTAAATGATACGATTTGGATCGATCGGGTCAATCGGTTAAGTGGCTGAACCGATGCCTTTGTCGTTGCTATTGACTTTTAACGTAATTGGTATTGATCTAGGTCGGTTTTGTGTGTGCTTGTGGCTCGGCTTTTATATATATATATATATATATATATATATATATATATATATATATATATTTATATATACATATATATATATATATATATATATATATATATATATATATATATATTAATATATATATATATATTAGATATATATATATATATATATATATATATATATATATATATATATATATATATATATATATATATATATATATATATATATATATATATATATATATAGATTATATATATATATATAAACACATATATATCTATATATATATAATCTATCTATCATCCTAGGCGCGGCAACTATATATATATATATATATATATTATATATATCATATACTACTATATCATATGAGATCGAAGATTATAGATATATAATATATATATAATATAGATCTATAGATATATCTATATAATATACTATAGATATATATTATATATATATATATAGATAGATAGATAGATTAGTTAATATATATATATATATATATACAATATATATATATATATATAATATATATATATAGACTATAATTATATATAATAATATTATATATAATATATATATATTTATATATATATATATATTATATATATATATGATAGATATATTATATATAATTAATATATATATATATAATATATATACTATGTAGATTATATAATATTATAGATATCTATAATATCTATCTGTATATATATATATATATAATATATATAGACTATATATAATATTATATTAATATAACATAGATATATATAAAGTCATCTTTAAACACACGCAACATTTACCAATATCAACGCAATCCTTTATGATGAGACTTTTGCAAACAACGAAGACGCCCCAATAAAAATGGCCCAGCTAGGCAACGGTGAGTAAAAACTCTCTTTCACCAAACTTTATCATTTTGAGGACGAATTCAAGTTCCCTTCACATATCATTACACAAAAAATAATGGCTTCGTTGTCACCAAGGAGAACCTGTGCACCACTGTGCTTTCTGTGATTATAATAATCTGTGATTATAATAATCTGTCTCATGGTTACTCGGACATTATAATTAGAGGGAATTATATCACGAAACCGTCAGGAGAGACGATGAAGGTTTGCTTTATATTTTGAAGAAGAGTATTTCTTGTGAACTATAATTGTCTGGTATCCTCCATTGCTTGTTTCATTATTATTATTATTATTATTATTATTATTATTATTATTATTATTATTATTATTATTATTATTATTATCTAGAAGTCGACACTAATATACTTTTATGCCATTATATAATAATTATGATAATAATGATGATAATAATAATAATAATAATAATTATTATTATTATTATTATTATTATTATTGTTATTATTATTATTATTATTATTATTATTATTATTATCAAGAAGTCGGCACTAATATACCCTTATGCTATTCTCCAATAAATGTAATTTTTTAAATTAATTTCCAGTTGACTATAAGTCCCATAGAATTCTTTCCTCTCAAGAATGTGTATATATTTCATCTAATTTAATTATTAAATAACTTGATCTATCTCAATTAAATTTATTATAGACAAATTGAACTTAATATTAACTAATTTATGGTTAATTTTCACTTTCTACCTCCCTATTAAATTAATTTATTGTTTTACACTAAATTTAAAATCCATATATATATATATCATTTATTTTAGAAGTTAGGTCATTAGAACTTAATCATGATTTCCTTCCTAATATCTCTCACACTTTGCCTTCCTTATCTAATCTTTAAGCTATTCTTATCTAATCTCATCAAATTTGAGCCAGTGGCTAATTACATATCTTGAATCTTACTGCTTTTGTTAACAGATTCGAAAGCAAAAACAAAACATTGGTTAATCGTATCCTAATCTTGTATAATTTCCTGCTTAATATCTCTCATAATTTGCCCTCCTTATCTAATCTCATCTAATCTCATCCCATTTCTGCTAGTAGCTAATTTATCTTGACGCTACATGTGTTTGTCAACAAAGATTTGCAAACAAAAGAAAGACGAAACATGGGCTGATCGTATCATATCATATATTTTATAATTTCCTGCCTAATATCATTCACGCTTCGCCTTCCTTATCTAATCTTATCTAATCTCATCTAATATGGGCAAGTAGCTAATTATCTCGAAGCTACATGTGTTTGTCAAGAAAGATTTGCAAATGAAAGAAAGACGAAACACTGGCTGATCGTATCATATCATATACTGTACAATATCCTGACTGGTATAATTCCCGCTTCGCCTTCCTTATCAAATCTCATCTAATCTCATCTAATCTGAGTCAGTAGCTCATTATCTCGAATCTTGGTGCGTTTGTCGACAGAGATGTCAACACGCCCGTCAAGTTGACAAACGCGGAAATCCAACAGGCATTTTTGAGGTGAATAAAATCACACGGCATTTAACTGATAATATCAGAAGTTCCCTATTAACTGAATTCTGGTTTTATTTACAAAGAAGAAGAAGATGAACACACACCTGCCTGTGTCTATTAAGGACAGGTATAAAGGGTGTCGGATATTGAAGGGGGTAGGGCACGGTTTTATTTTGTGGGAGGGGTGGGGGGGGGCGTTGGAGGAAGAGGTAGGAGTGATTGGTGACATTATGATATTTGTTTATGAGATTCTGGATATATATATATATATATATATATATATATATATATATATATATATATATATATATATATTTATATATATATGTATGTATGATATATATACATATATATATATATATATATATATATATATATATATATATATATATACATATATATATATATAATTCATCATTTCGATTTTTGAATCCTGACATTGATACAAAATACCCATTTGTTTACTAAAGAAGAGTTATATTTTTAAATTATTTTATACCTACCTTCAAAATAATTGCAAGATGATACAGAAGATCAATCTCATATGACTTTTAATAATTAATGATGATTACTTAAAACAAGAGATTTTTGTCACAAATAAAAACAAGTAAAAAGCAAAAGTTTCTTCGGCGCAATTGAGTTTTCTCTTCGGTGATCTGGGTATAATGCTGCTGTGTGAGCCACGGCCTGTGAAACTTTACCACGGGCAGGTGGTGCGTCGGCTTATGTCGTAGCCAGACGCACGATCATGGCTAACTACAAACTTAATTAAAATGGAAAATACTGAGGCTAGAGGGCTGCAATTTGGTACGTTTGATGATTGGAGGGCGGATGATCAACATACCAATTTGCAGCCCTCTAGCCTCAGTAGGCTTTAAGATCTGAGGGCGGACGGAAGAGAGTGCAGAAAGATTGCGGACGGAAAAAGTGCGGACGGAAAAAGTGCGGACGGAAAAAGTGGGAACGGAAAAATTGCGGACGGAAAAATGCGGACGGAAAAAATGCGGACGAACAGAAAAAAAAAGCCGACACAATAGTTTTCTTTTAAGAAAAATCAAAAGTAATCCCAATTAATCCGGTAAACTTTACTCAACATCATTGAAGTTCTAAGGAGCTTCAGCATCATTTATATCTTAGTTAAGATTCCTATCACAAATAAAAAAAAAAAGCAATCCTAACTATTCCATTTCTAAATAGCTCACGCGAATTTGTTCATGAGACGAGGATTTCGAAAAAAAACAATCCTAAATAATAAATTAAATCACTATGAACCTTTTACGACTTAAATAATTAATTTAATTTACCATAAGATTTCTATCACTCGTATATTTGTAAAAATCCCAAATGAGTCCATTTCACCATTAAATTCGTCTATAACACCTGTCCAAACCTTCTTGTTCCATAGGGGGCTGTCACTCTACACCAGGGCTACCTGCCAGAGTGATAGAGACTCTTCATTAAACGCTCTTAAACAGCTGTTGTTGACAATGAGCTCGTATCCCTTGTGAGGTCTGTCTGATTGCTTCCTTAGTATAGAAAGTATGCGTTTCTGATGTTTCCGTGCCTATATACGAACGTATGTTAGACGGACGCTTTTAAGATACATTTGTCTGTCCGTATGCATTTTCTTGTATATGTTTGTAAATATTATAAACGTTAAAATTTCACGTGGTTTATCTCTTATAAAACGTATTTTTCTGTTATTTTAATGCGTTTGGGCGTGTGGTTGATTAACGCAAGTCGTGTGTTTGTTCGTATAGATTTTTCTAGTCTATATGCTTGCAAATCTTAGATTTTACGTGCGGTATCGTTTTTTTGAAAGCGCATTTAATTCATACACAGGCTCTCATCATTCATGAGTTTAAGGACGCCTGTCTTGTATGCTCGTACGCTTTCATGTTCCCATAGATGTTTTTATGACACCCTGAGAGAGAGAGAGAGAGAGAGAGAGAGAGAGAGAGAGACCTTACAGACCTTACATCTTGTTCGGGTTTCCCCAGGTCCCTCAGTGTGAGGCACCTCTAATGTCTACCAGAGAGTTGCTAGTGCATCTTCCGGTATATTTTGCATCTTCCAATCTTGGATGGTCTGGGATGCAGCTTAGATATTCATCGAGCTTATTCTTAAACACAACTACGCTCACTCCTGATATATTCCTCAGATGAGCTGGCAACGCGTTGAACAGACGCTGCATTATCGATGCTGGTGCGTAGTGGATTAATGTCCTGTGTGCTTTCCTTATTTTTCCTGGTATAGTTTTGGGCACTATTAATCTACCTCATCTTGTTCTTTCTGATATTTTTAGCTCCATGATGTTTTCGGCAATTCCTTCTACCTGTTTCTATGCCTGAATTATCATCTAGACTATATAATTTTAAAAATTGTAGTCTTTCCCAGTAGTCAAGATCCTTAACTTCTATTCTAGCTGTAAAGGACCTTTGTAAACTCTCTATTTGTGCAATATCCTTTTGATAGTGTGGGTTCCATATCATATTGCAATATTCAAGTGGACTACGAACATACGTTTTATAAAGCGTAATCATGTGTTTAGCTTTTCTTGTCTTGAAGTGCCGTAAAAACATTCCCATTTTCGCTTTACATTTTGCCAATAGGATTGCTATTTGATCATTGCATAACATGTTCCTATTCACCATCACACTAAGGTCTTTAGCTGCTTCCTTATTTGTGATTGTCTCATTATTAGGTCCCTTATATGCATATAGCTTTCCTTCTCTATCTTCATTATTTATTGATTCAAATTTATCACAGTTAAATACCATCCTATTTACCTCTGCCCATTCATATACTTTGTTAAGGTCTCTTTGTAGCGCGTTCCTATCTTCATCACAAGTAATTTCTCTACTTATTCTTGTGTCATCGGCGAAACTACTCACTACCGAGTCCTTAACATTACTGTCTATGTCTTCAATCATAATAACAAACAGCAATGCAGCTAGCACCGTACCTTGTGGCACACCGGACATTATCTTAGCTTCATCCGATTTCTCATCGTTTGCAATAACTATCTGTTTTCTGTTGCGTAAAAATTCTTTTAACCATCTTCCTACTTTGTGCACTATATTATGTTTTCTAATTTTTTCGCTAATATATTATGATCTACCTTGTCAAAAAAGCTTTTGCAAAGTCTAGATAAACCACATCTGTTTCATTTCCGCTTTTCATATCTTTGTATATGTTCTCACGGTGGACTAACAGTTGGGTTTGTGTACTTTTTCCGGGTACAAAACCATGTTGTCCTATATTAAACAAATTATTCTTTGTTAAATCTTTCATAATATTTTTCTCCATTACCTTTTCATACATTTTCATATGTGATGTTAGACTCACAGGCCTATAATTACTTGCCTCTAGTCTTGATCCCCTTTTGAAAGTAGGTGTAATGTATGCTAATTTGTGCTCATCATAAATCTTGCCTGTATCTACACTTTGTCTTAATAATATTGCAAGTGGCTTTGCGATAGAATGAACTACTTTCTTTAACAAAATAGCAGGGACACCATCAGGCCCAGCTACTGCTCCATTTTCAATTTCATTAATAGCCTGCACTATATTGGCTTCATTAATATCTGTCTGATAAATATTCATTATTTTCATCATTATTTCTGTATCATTATCTTCATTATCAATTCTAGGGGTAAATTCTCTCTTATATCTTTCTGCCAATATGTTGCATATTTCCTTTTTTTCATTCGTTAATCTCCCTTCAATTCTTAGAGGGCCTATTTCTATTCTTCTTTTATTCATCTTTTTCGCATACGAGTACAATAGTTTGGGACTTTGCTTGATATTTACTAGGGTTTTTTCTTCCAAGTCCCGTTTTTCATTTTCTTTTGATTGTATAATCTTTTGTTCTGCATTTTCTATCTTACTTTTTAGTTCCATCACTTTCCATGCATTTTTTTCTTTTGCAAGAACTTTTTTTCATTTTCTGATTTTCTGGAACAAGTACCTTCTGTCTCTTGGTATGCATGGCTGATGTGTACTTTTCCTCTTCGGTATATATTTATCCACTATTTTCTCTAATATTTTATATAATATTTCCGTATTTACTTGTATATCATCACTTACGAAAATGTTATCCCAATTTTTGTTTAATTCTTGATTTATTTCTGACCATTTTATATTTTTACTGTAGAAGTTTTATTTTCCATATCCTTCCCAATTTTTCGTTTCTTGCTTATCTCTGTTTTCACTTGCTTTGGAATGGACTGTTAATTCTATGACATTATGGTCTGAAATACTCGTATTATAAACTATTATTTCTTTAACATAATTCACCTCGTTCACAAATACTAAGTCTAAAGTATTTTCCTTTCTTGTTGGCAGGTGATTTATTTGTTGAATGTTGTATTCTAGTAGCATATCTGATAGAGAGAGGGAGAGAGATATGCGTGAAAACATCGTATTACTACTGACCAATGTTCCTGACATCCTGAGAGAGAGAGAGAGAGAGAGAGAGAGAGAGAGAGAGAGAGAGAGAGAGAGAGAGAGAGAATGTATGATTACATGAAACAATTGGATTAAAATTAACCACTGACCACTGTTACTGAAATCCAGAGAGAGAGAGAGAGAGAGAGAGAGAGAGAGAGAGAGAAGAGAGAGAGTGTGTGTGCGCGCGTGTATGTATAAAAACATCGTATTACCCCTGACCAGTATTGCTGACATCCTGGAGAGAGAGAGAGAGAGAGAGAGAGAGAGAGAGAGAGGATTAAATAAATTGAATATCCCACTGACCTACATAAAACCTGAGCTTAGCTTATAATTAAGAGTGATAAGGAATGACCACAAATGCCATTTCTGGTGGTAATGCAGGAGCTTTATCCGGCGACAGCTGGCCAGCGGGCGGGAGTGCGCATGCTCGCTCGTTCGCACAAACGTACGTACACCCTTATTAGCCACAAGATCTACTTATAGTAGAAGTGTTGAAAGGGGGTTGTTTTTTAAAGGAAAATATAAGATTTCCATCATTATCATTGGCGGGAGTCGGGATTGAGAGAGGATTAGATTATTAAATTCCAATCATCATGACCACAACCGCACTCATGTGAGGTTGTTAACCTTTGTTTTTTAACCTTAAGCTGTTGTAAACATGTTGAAAATGTCTCATCATAACCTAGCAGAAGGATTGTTTTATAAGATTTTGTTTTTCATTGTTATTCGTGGGAGTCAGTGTTTAGAGAGAGGGGTTTAGGATATCAAACCCCAGTCATTAAACCTCAGGTGAGGTTTGTTAACCTTTGTTTTAACCTCAAGATCTTGTAGTAGAAATATTGAAAGGGTTTTATAACTCACCTCGGCAATTAAGTTGGAAGAGAAGACGATTTTTTTTTTACTACGTGTCAGAGATGATTTGGTAGGGAAAATAGGGTGAGAGAAAGACTTTCCTCACCTTTCCCAACTGTTTCCTTACCTTTCCCCAACCTCCCTTCACGTTCCTCATACACCCTCAACCCCTGCCTCAAACCCCCCTCCCCTCTCGCACCCCAAAACACCATCTTTCCAACTCTCTCAGCTTTCCCGACTATTTCCCCACACTTCCTCACCCTTTCCTATTCTCTCGTCTTCCCCAGCTGTTTCCTTATCCTTCCTTACCCTCCCTCAATCTCCCTCCACCTCCCTCAATCCCAACCCATCCTCCAACCCCATCCTACAACCACTCCCCACCCCCAAAACCGTCTTTCCAACTCTCTTTCTCCTCGATTTCACGCCGTTCCCCCATCCTCTTTCGCGAGGCGAGAGGCTCCGAAGCCGCTCAGTCTCTCCTTCTTCCTCTTCGTCTCAGTCGATAAGGTCCAGTTCCCCGAAGACCAGAGCCGCCTCTCTGACCCTTAAGGTAATTAAGACATTAAGTAATTCCGGAGTGAAGAGCGTCGCGAATCCGAAGTTATCTGCCGCGCTGTTGGAGGCCTTTTGTCAGGACGGAGGCTGCTGCAACGAAGGAGCCCTGGGTGGGTGGCTGGGAGACCCAGGGGGGCACGGGGGGTCCCGGGGGGCGCCTCCGGCAGCGGAGTTTTCATCTCCTGATCCAGAGGGATCTCGAGGAATAGAGACTTCAAAGGGACTTCAGAAGAACTTCGATGAATAAAGGGACTTCAGAGGGTCCTCGAGGAATAGAGAGACTTCAGAGGGAATTCAGAGTGACCTCGAGGAATAGAGGGACTTCAGAGGGACCTCAGAGGGACCTCGAGGAATAGAAGGACTTCAGAAGAACCTCGAGGAATAGAGGGACTTCAGAGGAAACTAAAGAGGATATAGATGAATAGAGAGACTCCAGAGGGTCCTCGAGGGATAGAGGGACTCCAGAAAGACCTCGAGGATTAAAGGGACTCTAGAGAGATGTTCATGATGAATAGAGGGACTCCAGAGGGATCTCGAGGATTAGAGGGACTCCAGAAGGACCTCGAAGGATAGAGGTACTCCAGAAGGACCTCGAGGGATAGAGGGACTCCAGAAGGACTTCGAGGGATAGAGAGAAATCCTGAGGGTCCTCCAGGAGGAATAGAGAGACGTCTTAGGGACCTCGAGGGAGAGAGGGACTCCAGAAGGGATTCGAGGGATAGAGGGACTCCAGAAGAACCTCGAGGGAGAGAGGGACCTCAGAGGGACTCCGAAGGGGAGAGAGGGACCGGACTCAGAGGGACTCGAGGGATAGGAGACTCCAGAGGGACTCTAGAGGGATCTCCATGATGAATAGAGACTACTTCAGTGGGATCTTGAGGGATAGAGGGACTCCAGAGGGACCTCGAGTGATAGAGGGACTCTAGAGGAATCTCCATGATGAATAGAGAGACTCCAGAGGATCCTTGAGGGATAGAAGGACTCCAGAGAGACCCGGAGGGATAGAGGTACTCCAGAGGGACCTCGGAGGATAGAGGGACTACAGAAGGACCTCGAGGGATAGAGGGACTACAGAGGGATCTCCATGATGAATAGAGAGACTTCAGAGAGACCTCGAGGGATAGAGGGACTACAGAGGGATTTCCATGATGAATATAGAGAGGAATTCAGAGAGATCCTCGAAACCTAATAGGTTGGTTGGGATGGGAGGGCCGCCCCATGGGGTTGTTGAGGTAGAGGGACTACAGAGGGATTTCCTATGATGAATAGAGAGACTCAGAGAGACTCGAGGGATAGAGGGACTCAGAGAGATCTCATGTTGATAGAGGGACTTCAGAGAGAACCTCGAGGGCTAGAGGGACTACAGGGAGGGATCTCGGGTGTTGAATAGAGAGACTTCAGAGAGAACTCGAGGGATAGAGTGACTACAGAGGGATTTCCATAATGAATAGAGAGACTTCAGAGAGAACTCGAGGGATAGAGGGACTACAGAGGGATCTCCATGTTGAATAGAGAGACTTCAGAGAGACCTCGAGGGATAGAGGGACTACAGAGGGATTTCCATGATGAATAGAGAGACTTCAGAGAGACCTTCGAGGATAGAGGGGACTACCAGAGATAGGGCTCCATGTTGAATAGAGGGACTTTCAGAGATACTCGCGGGATAGAGGGACTACAGAGGGATCTCATGTGATAGAGGGATACTTCAGAGAGGAACTCGAGGGGGGGGGGGGGGTTTTTTTGGGATTAGAGGTATACAGAGGGATTTTTCCATGGATGAATATAGAGACTTCAGAGAGACCTCGAGGGATAGAGGGACTACAGAGGGATCTCCATGTTGAATAGAGAGACTTCAGAGAGAACTCAAGGGATAGAGGGACTACAGAGGGATTTCCATGATGAATAGAGAGACTTCAGAGAGACCTCGAGGGATAGAGTTACTTCAGAGTGACCTCGGACGGGATAGAGAGGAATCAGGGGAGAGACCTCGAGGATATTTAGGGACTACAGAGGGATCTACATGTTGAATAGAGAGACTTCATAGGGAAACTCGTAGGGAAATAGAGGGACTACAGAGGGATTTCCATGGTTGATAGAGAGACTTTCAGGGAGGGGGGGGGGGGGATGACCTTTCTAGGGATAGAAAGGGACTTCAGAGTGACTCCGAGGGAAGAGGGACTTTCCAGAGGTGACCTCGGAGGATAGAGGGACTACAGAGGGATCTCATGAGGATAGAGGGAATTTCAGAGAGGACCCTCGAGGGATAGAGGGACTTCAGAGTGAACTCGAGGAAGAGGGAATACAGAGGATCTCCATTGTTGAATAGAGGAGACCTCAGAGAGGACCTCGAGGGATAGAGGGACTTGCAGAATACCGAGGGATAGAGGGACTACAGAGCGGCATCTCCGTTGAATAGAGAGACTTCAGAGTGACCTCGAGGGATAGAGGGACTACAAGAGGGATTCATGTTGAATAGAGGGGACTCAGAGAGGACTCGAGGGATAGAGGGGAATACAGAGGGATCTCCATTTGAATAGAGAGACTTCAGAGAGACTCGAGGGATAGAGGGACACAGAGGGACCTCGAGGGATAGATGGACTACAGAGGATTCTCAGAATGAATAGAGGGGAATCAGAGTGACTCGAAGGGATAGAGGGACTCAGGAGTGACCTCGAGGGATTAGAGGGACTTCAGAGGTGACCCGAGGGTAGAGGGACTTCGGAGAGACCTCCAGGGATAGAGGGACTACAGAGGGATTTCCATGCTGAATAGAGGGACTTCAGAGTGACCTCGAGGGATAGAGGGACTACAGCGTGACCTCGAGGGATAGAGGGACTACAGAGGGAACCTTCGAGCGGTAGAGGGAACACAGAGTGACCTTCGAGGGACTAGAGGGACTACAGAGGGATCTCCAGGATGAATAGAGAGACTTCACCGAGACCTCGATGGATAGAGAGACTCAGAGTGATCTCCAGGATGAATAGAGAGACTTCAGAGTGACCGAGGGATAGAGGGATACAGAGGGATATCCATGTGTGAATAGGGGGACTTCAGAGAGAACTCGAGGGATAGAGAGACTCAGAGATCTCAGTATGAATCGAGAGACTTCAGAGTGACTCGAGGGTAGAGGGACTACAGAGTGACCTGCAGGGATAGAGGGACTACAGAGTGACCCGAGGGCTAGAGGGACTTACAGACGTGGACTCGAGGGATAGAGGAATTGAGAGAGAACTCGAGCGGATAGAGGGGACTACAGAATGACTCGAGAGGAGTAGAGGGACTACAGCGTGACTCGAGGGATAGAGGGACTACAGACGTGACTCGAGGATGGAGGGACTTGAGAGAGAACTCGAGGGATAGAGGGACTCAGAGTGACACTCGAGGGATAGAGGGACTACAGAGGGAATCCTTCCAACATGGGATGAAAGAGAGGACTTCAGGAGGGGACCTCGATGGGATAGAGAGACGCCAGAAGTGGAACTCCAGGATGAATTATGAGACTTCAGAGTGGGACCTCGAGGATAGAGGGACTACAGAGGGATCTCCAGTGAAAGAAAGGGAACCTTCAGAGAGAACTTCGAGGGATAGAGGGACTACAAGAGGACCTCCGAGGATAGAGGGACTACCAGAGGGATTGCAAGATGAATAGAGGGACTTCAGGGAGTGAACTCGAGGGATAGAGGACTACCGAGGGATTTCCATGATGAATTAGAGAGGGACTCAGAGGACTTTCCGAGGGATAGAAGGCGACTCAGAGTGCCTCGAGGGAAGAGGGACTACAGCGGGATTTCCATGATGAATAGAGGGATTCCAGAGTTGAACCTCGAGGAAGGGGACTTCAGAGTGACTTCGAGGGATAGAGGGGGACATACCAGAGGGATTTCCCATGATGAAATAGAGGAACTTCAGAGTGGGACCTCCGAGGGATAGAGGGACTACCAGAGGGATTTCCATGATGAATAGAGAGGGATTCAGAGTGGGACCTTCGAGGATTAGAGGGACTCAGAGAGACCTCGAGGGATTAGAGGACTACAGAGGGCTTTCCAATGATGAATAGAGGGACTTCCAGAAAGTGGGACCTTGGAGGGATAGAAGGGAGCTTCTGAGTGACCTAGAGGGATAGAAGGGACTAACCAGAGGGATTTCCATGATGAATAGAGGGAACTAAGAGGGACCTCGAGGGAATAGAGGGACCTTCAGAGAGGGACATCCAGGGAGTGTAAGAGGGACTACAGAGGGATTTCCATGGATGAATAGAAGGGACCTTCAGAGTGACTTCGAGGATTAGAGGGAAACAAGAGGTGACCTCGAGGGGATCGAGGGACTACAGGGAAGGTACCTAGAGGGATAGAGGGACCACCAGAACTGAACCTGAGGGAAATAGAGGGACTACAGAGGGATCTCCAGATGAATAGAGAAGACTTACAGAGGACCTCGATGATAGAGAGGACTTCAGGAGTGGGATCCTCCAGGAGAATAGAGAGGACCTTCCAGAGTGACCGAGGGATAGAGGGACCTACAGGAGGGATCTTCCATTGTGAATAGGAGGGGACCTTCAGAGAGAACTCGAGGGATAGAGAGACTCCAGAGTGGGATCTCCAGAGAATAGAGAAGGACCTTCAGAATGTGACCTCGAGGGATTAGAGGGACTACCAGAGTGGGAACCTCGAGGTATAGAGGGACTCCAGAGGGACTCGAGTGACTAGAGGGACTCCAGAAGGGACCTTGAGGTGAGAGAGGGACTCCAGAAGGACGTCGAGTGAGTAGAGGGATCCAGAAAGGGACCTCGAGGGATGGAGGACTCCAGAGGATGTGAGGGAGTAAGGGAACTCCAGGGAAGGACCTCGGGTGATAGAGGGACTACAGAGGGATCTTTCCATGTTGAATAGAGAGACTTCAGAGTAGACCTCGAAGGATAGAGGGACTTTCAGAGTGGACCTCGAGGGAATAGAGGGACTTACAGAGGTGGATCTCCCATGTTGATTAGAGAGAACTTCAGAGGAGACCTTCCGAGGGATAGAGGGACCTTCAGAGTGGGGGACCTCGAGGGGATGGGGAAGGGACTACAGAGGGATCTCCATGTTGAATAGAGAGACTTCAGAGAGACCTCTCGAGGGATAGAGGGACCCCTTCAGAGAGACCTCGAGGGATAGAAGGGACTACAGAGGGATCTCCATGTTGAATAGAAGACTTCAGGTGACCTTCGAGGGAAGAGTGACCTCCGGAGGGCTCTCCATGTTGGGATAGAGGGACTTACAGAGAGACCTAGAAGGGATAGAGGGACTACAAGAGGGATCTTTCCATGTTGAATAGAGAAGGGACGTTGCAGAGAGACCTCGAGGGATAGAGGGACTTCATGAGTGACCTCGAGGGATAGAGGGACTCCAGAGGATGTCCATGATGGGAATAGAGGGATTCAGAGTGACCGTCGAGGGATAGAGGGAACTTCATAGTGACCTCGAGGGATAGAGGACTTCAGAGTGACCTCGAGGGTAGCGTGACTTCAGGGAGACCCGAGGGATAGAGGGGCTACAGGATGATTTCCATGTGAATAGGGGACGTTCATAGTGACCTCGAGGGATAGCGGGCTACAGAGTGACCTCGAGGGATAGAGGGGACTACGGAGGGACATTCGCGGATGAGGGCCTACAAGATTTACCTCGATGATATAGGGACTACAGAGGGATCTTCCAGGATGAATAAGATGCTTCACAGAGACCCTCCGATGGCTGAGAGAGGGACTTCAGAGTGGGAATCTTCCAGGATGAATAGAGAGACTCAGAGTGACCCATCGAGGGATAGAGGGACTAACAAGAGGGATCTTTTCCAGGTGGAATAGAGGGACTTCAGAGAGGGAACTTCGAGGAATAGGGGGACTACATAGTTGACACCTCGAAGGGATAGAGTGGACTACAGAGTGACTCGAAGGATAGAGGGACTACAGAAGGATCTCATGATGGGAATGGAGAGAGGGACTCCAGAGACCTCGCGATGGATAGAGAGACTCCAGAGTGATCTCCAGGATGAATAGAGAGACTTCAGAGTGACCTCGAGGGATAGAGGGACTACAGAGTGACCTCGAGGGATAGAGGGACTACAGAGTGACCTCGAGGGATAGAGGGACTACAGAGTGACCTCGAGGGATAGAGGGACTTGAGAGAGAACTCGAGGGATAGAGGGACTACAGAATGACCTCGAGGGATAGAGGGACTACAGAGTGACCTCGAGGGATAGAGGGACTACAGAGTGACCTCGAGGGATAGAGGGACTACAGAGGGATCTCCATGATGAATAGAGAGACTTCAGAGAGACCTCGATGGATAGAGAGACTCCAGAGTGATCTCCAGGATGAATTATGAGACTTCAGAGTGACCTCGAGGGATAGAGGGACTACAGAGGGATCTCCATGTTGAATAGAGGGACTTCAGAGAGAACTCGAGGGATAGAGGGACTACAGAGTGACCTCGAGGGATAGAGGGACTACAGAGGGATTTCCATGATGAATAGAGGGACTTCAGAGTGACCTCGAGGGATGAGGACTTCAGAGTGACCTCGAGGGATAGAGGGACTACAGAGGGATTTCCATGATGAATAGAGAGACTTCAGAGTGACCTCGAGGGATAGAGGGACTACAGAGTGACCTCGAGGGATAGAGGGACTACAGAGGGATTTCCATGATGAATAGAGGGACTTCAGAGTGACCTCGAGGGATAGAGGGACTTCAGAGTGACTTCGAGGGATAGAGGGACTACAGAGGGATTTCCATGATGAATAGAGGGACTTCAGAGTGACCTCGAGGGATAGAGGGACTACAGAGGGATTTCCATGATGAATAGAGAGACTTCAGAGTGACCTCGAGGGATAGAGGGACTTCAGAGAGACCTCGAGGGATAGAGGGACTACAGAGGGATTTCCATGATGAATAGAGGGACTTCAGAGTGACCTGGAGGGATAGAGGGACTTCAGAGTGACCTAGAGGGATAGAGGGACTACAGAGGGATTTCCATGATGAATAGAGGGACTTCAGAGTGACCTCGAGGGATAGAGGGACTTCAGAGAGACCTCGAGGGATAGAGGGACTACAGAGGGATTTCCATGATGAATAGAGGGACTTCAGAGTGACCTCGAGGGATAGAGGGACTACAGAGTGACCTCGAGGGATAGAGGGACTACAGAGGGACCTCGAGGGATAGAGGGACTACAGAGGGACCTCGAGGGATAGAGGGACTACAGAGGGATCTCCATGATGAATAGAGAGACTTCAGAGAGACCTCGAGGGATAGAGAGACTCCAGAGTGATCTCCAGGATGAATAGAGAGACTTCAGAAGGACCTCGAGAGATAGAGGGACTCCACAGGGACCTGGAGGGATAGAGGGATTCCAGAAGGACCTCTAGTGAAAGAGGGACTCCAGAGGGACCTCGAGGAGAGAGGACCTCAGTAAGGACCTCCAGGGGAGAGGGGACTCCAGACAGGACGACGATCGAAAGACGGGACCTCCGAGGGATAGAAGGACTCTCAGAAGGACCTCCGAGGGATAGAGGGAAACTCCAGGACCTCGAGGGAGAGAGGGGATCCGAAGGTCCTAAGGGGATAGAGGGACTCCAGAAGGACCTCGAGGGATAGAGGGACTCCAGAAGGACCTCGAGGGATAGAGGGACTCCAGAAGGACCTCCAGGGATAGAGGGACTCCAGAAGGACCTCGAGGGATAGAGGAAACTCAAGGGCCTCGGGAATAGGGGATAGAGGGACTGCCAAGGAAGGACCTCCAGGAAGAGGGAGGGGACTCCAAAAGGACCTCGAGGGATGGAGGACTCCAGAAGGACCTCGAGGGATAGAGTGACTCTAGAAGGACCTCGAGGGATAGAGGGACTCCAGAGGGATCTCCAGGATGAATAGAGAGACGTCTTTGGGACGTTGAGGGAGAGAGGGACACCAGAAGGACCTCGAGGGAGAGAGGGACTCCAAAGGGATCTCCAGGATGAATAGAGAGACGTCTTAGTGACCTCGGGGGAGAGAGAGACTCTAGAAGGACCTCGAGGGATAGAGGAATCCAGAAGGACCTCGGGGGAGAGAGGGACTCCAGAGGGACCTAGAGGGATAGAGGCACTCCAGAAGGACCTCGAGGGAGTGAAGGACTCCAGAGGGATCTCCATGATGAATAGAGAGACTCCAGAGGGACCGTGAGGGATAGAGGGACTCCAGAGGGACCTCGAGGGATAGAAGGACTCGAGAGGGACCTCGAGGGATAGAGGGACTCCAGAAGGACCTCGAGTGATAAAAGGAGTCCAGAGGCACCTCGAGGGATAGAGGGACTCTAGAGGCATCCCCATGATGAATAGAGAGAATTCAGAGGGACCTTGAGGGATAGAGGGACTCCAGAGGGACCTTGAGGGATAGAGGGACTCCAGAGGGACCTCGAGTGATAGAGGGACTCCAGAGGGATCACCATTGATGAATAGAGAGTCCTTCAGAGGGTCCTCCAAGATGAATAGAGAGACTTCAGAGGAACCTGAGGGATAGACGGACTCCAGAAGTACCTGTAGGGATAGAGGGACTCCAGAGGGACCTTGAGTGATAGAGGGACTCTAGAGGCATCCCCATGATGAATAGAGAGACTCCAAAGGTACCTTGAGGGATAGAGGGACTCCAGAAGGACCTCAAATGATAGAAGGACTCCAGATGGACCTAGAGGGATAGAGAGACTCCAGAAGGACCTTGAGTGATAGAGGTACTTGAAAGGGATCTCCACAATAAATATAGAGACTCCCAAGGGACCTCGAGGGATAGAGGGACTCCAGAGGGACCTCGAGTGATAGAGGGACTCCAAAGGGACCCCGAGCGATAGAGGGACTCCAGAAGGACCTCGGGTGATAGAGGGACTCCAGAGAGACCTCGAGTGATAGAGGGACTCCAGAGGGACCTCGAGGGATAAAGGGACTCTGGAGGAACCTCGAGGGATAGAGGGACTCAAGAAGGACCTTAAATGACAGAGGGACTGCAGAGAGACCTCGAGGGATAGAGGGTAGGGATCTCCATGAGAATAGAGACTCCAGAGGGACCTTGAGGATAGAGGGACTCCAGAAGGACCTCTAATGATAAAAGGACTCCAGATGGACCTAGAGGGATAGAGAGACTCCAGAAGGACTCCAGAGGTACTTGAGAGGGATCTCCACGAAATAGAGAGACTCCGGAGGGACCTCGAGGGATTGAGGGACTCCAGAGGAACCTCGAGGAATGACTCCAGAGGGACCTAGAGGGATAGAGGGACTCCAGAAGGACCTTGAGTGATAGAGGGACTCCAGAGGGACCTCGAGTGATAGAAGGACTCCAGAGGGACTTCGAGAGATAGAGGGACTCCAGAAGGACTTCGAGTGATAGAGGGACTTCAGAGGGACCTCAAGGGATAGAGGAACTCCAGAAGGATCTCGAGTGATAGAGGGACTCCAGAGGGAACTAGAGGGATAGAGTGACTATAGAGGGATAGAGGAACTCCAGAAGGACTTCGAGTGATAGAGGGACTTCAGAGGGACCTTGAGGGATAGAGGGACTCCAGAAGGACCTCGATTGATAGAGGGACTCTAGAGGGACCTCGAGTGATAGAGGGACTCCAGAGGAACCTCGGGGATAGAGATACTCTAAAGGGATCTCCATGGTGAATAGAGAGACTTCAGAAGGACCTCGAGTGATAGAGGGACTCCAGAGGGATCTCAGTGATGAATAGAGAGACTTTCAGAGGGCCTTGAGGGATAGAGGGACTCCAGAAGGCCTCGTTGATTAGAGGGACTCAGAGGGACCTCGAGTGATAGAGGGATCCAGAAAGGACCTCGAGTGATAGAGAGGGAACTCCCAGAAGGACCCTCGAGGGATAGTTGGACTACCAGAATGTAACCTCGAGTGATAGATGGACTTCAGAGGTGGGACCTCGAGGGATAGTTTGGAACTCCCAGAAGGACTCCATCGGAGTGATAGAGGGACTCCAGAGGGACCTAGAGGGATAGATGTACTCCAGAAGGACCTCGAGTGATAGAGGGACTCCAGAGGGACCTCGAGGGATAGAGGGACTCCAGAAGGACCTCGAGTGATAGAGGGACACCAGAGGCACCTCGAGGGATAGAGGGACTCTAGAGGGATCTCCATGATGAATAGAGAGACTTCAGAGGGTCCTCCACAATGAATAGAGACTTCAGAGAGACCTGGAGGGATAGAGGGACTCCAGAGGCACCTTGCAGAATAGAGGGACTCCAGGTAGACTTGGAACGATAGAGTGACCCCAGAAGGACCTCGAATGATAGAGGGACTCCAGAGGGACCTCGAGGAATAGAGGGACTTCAGAGGCACCTCCAGGGATAGAGATGCTTTGAGGATCACAATTAGAATGTTTGTCTCTCTCTCTCTCTCTCTCTCTTTTATGTTTTGATTATCCATGGGAGGAGAGGCATCCATCCTATAGGATGGGACGATCTTGATAATAGAGAAGATAACTTTTATCAACTCTCTCTCTCTCTCTCTCTCTCTCTCTCTCTCTCTCTCTCTCTCTCTCTCTCTCTCTCTCTCTCTCTCTCTCTCCTTCCGAGTAATCAAATAATACTGTTCTTGCAGTAAAAAACAATAAATACATTAACTCTATTGAAACTGAAACAGCAACATATACTATAATATTAGTAACAAGAGAGAGAGAGAGAGTGAGACGCTGATAACAGTTACAGAAAAAGAGAGACGGAGAGAGAAACAGGGAGAAGGAAAGTGAGAAAGATAACAGAATTATTTTTATAGAGAGAGAGAGAGAGAGAGAGAGAGAGAGAGAGAGTGAGAAAGATAAGAAATTATTTTAGTGAGAGAGAGAGAGAGACGCTGATGACAGTTACAGAAAAAGAGAGACGGAGAGAGAAAGAGGGAGAATAAGAGTCAAAAGGATAACAGAATTATTTTTAATGAGAGAGAGAGAGAGAGAGGCTGATGACAGTTACAGAAAAAGAGAGACGGAGAGAGAAAGAGGGAGAATAAGAGTGAGAAAGATAACATAATTATTTTTAATGAGAGAGAGAGAGAGAGAGGCTGATGACAGTTATAAAAAAAAAGGAGAGAAGGAAGAGAGAGGAGAGAGAGAGAGAGAGTGAGAAAAATTTAACAGAATTCTTTTTTAAATTTGGGGAGGAAGAGAGAGAGAGAGAGAGAGAGAGAGAGAGAGAGAGAGAGAGAGAGAGGCACACGGGAGCTCCACTCCCTCGCTTTATCTAGCCCTAATTGAAGCAGGGAGCATGGGGCTATAATACACTAACCCTCTCTTTCCCTCCCCCTCCTTTTCTCCCTCTCTCCCTCCTGCCCCTCTCCATCTCCAAAAAAACAAATGACCCCAAGGACAATTCCTGCATGTGTGTGTTCCCCTAAATCTCTGGGTCATTCCGCCGAGGACACACGAGGTTAATATATTGATTTTAATGACTAGTTCCTCGGCTGCCCTAATGAGCAGTGTGGGATACGAGGCTAAAAGCGCCATCTGGAATCCGTTTTGATCTAATTTTGCAATTTATTTGATTGGGGTGGTCTACTACCACTACACCCTTCTGGGGTGGTCCGTGAGGGTATGGGAGGGTCTGGGAGGGTCCCATGGGTTTTGGTGTGTATTGGTAGATCCCCAACTGGAGTGGGTAGGTATACAGATAAAGTTTGATGAGCCATGTACAACAGAACTTAACCAAACCTAACCTAATCTCATGACTTAACATAACCTTCCCAAACCTAATTCAAGGTGTATAGTTAAACTTTAGTTAGCTTTGTACCAAAAATTTAATATGACTTAACCTACCCAAACCTAATTTAACCTCAGGTGTATAGTTAAACTTACTTAAAGCTTTGTACCGAAAGTTTAACTTAACCTAATCTAGTTACAGATATCTGGATAGAGCTTGAATATTAGTCCTGCACCCAAACATTAAGCTAACCTAACCTAACTTCATAAATCCAGTAACAGCTTAGTAAGTTTCGTCCTCAAACATTAACCAAACCTGACCTTACCTCAGGTAACTAATTAAAACTTGGTTAGCATAATATCTAAACTTTTAAACTCTGACTTACCTAAACCAACCTAACCTAAACTCAAGTTGAGTTCGATTTTGGTACCAAGTCTGACCATACCCTAACCTGCCCTCAGGCATTTGGTAGAAAAAAAAAAAACTATTTACATCACATGGCAGTAATAAATATGAAATGTTTCCCCTGGAATAGACCACACATGCGACGCTGTTGCATTCACGCATCCAAACCCAGGGCTCATTAGCAACACTTCCAACCCTTCAAAGACTTAAACACAGCTCCGTGCGTGAAGGTAAAATCCCAAACCGTGATGAAAGGTAATTTCATTCTTCGCACCCACCGGTTATGCTTTGCATAAATTGCATGAAATGCAACGAATGCATTGCATATTTGACTGTGCATTTGCAGTTTGATGGCTGATGGTTGGTCCTGGTTCTGTGGGCCACAACAGGACTCCTTTTTTTTCTTTTTTCTTTCTT
This sequence comes from Macrobrachium nipponense, assembly GCF_015104395.2. Lineage (NCBI taxonomy): Eukaryota > Metazoa > Arthropoda > Malacostraca > Decapoda > Palaemonidae > Macrobrachium > Macrobrachium nipponense. Next base: position 16,009,833 of record NC_087223.1, on the reverse strand, counting down.
CAAGAGTTTGTCATATCTAAGGTGTATTAGATATTGTCTTCATAAGTACTTGCAATATGATGGCTGATGGGTGGTCCTGGTTCTGTGGGCCACAACAGGACTCCCTTTATTTTTCTTAAGAGTTTGTCGTATCCAAGGAGTATTAGATATTGTCTTTATAAGTATAATTTCATCATTGAATATCGTCATCATATATATATATATATATATATTATATATATATATATATATATAGATATATATATATTGCTATTTGAATTATAAATGTTTTTCTTTGATTTCTCTCGTAAGATTGTTAGATGTTATCATACATGTAGGATTATTATGGAATATTGTCATCATACATATATGTTTATGAATAAAAATTGTCTTCATGCATATAACTGTTTATATTTCACAAACAATCAATATTAATCGCTGCCAAAACAAAAATATAAAAGTCTAATATTATAAGTAGGTGTAGTCATCATACGTAGGTTTGTTATTAAATATTGCCTTCATATATATCACTATTCAGATCAACCTTTATAACCTACAAACAATAAACATAAACAACTCACAAAAGCATCGCCAGAATAAACAAAACGAACCGATCAATCAACACCAACGGACTTCGAAAGATAAGAATAAGAACCAATCATTTAACATATTGCCACGATCGGGGAATCCATCACTTCGCCAAACGCCCCGAGCGATACATTCCGCGACCGTCGACTTCGCGGCCCCACGAGAAACGGGGGGAACCGATCGCCGCAACATTACGAAAAACGGACGAAGAGTTCTGGACGCCTCTCACCTTCTTAAAATGCAATTAGGAAGGTAAATTTATCATATGAATGGACCCGTTTTCCTTTGGATGTGTGGGAATTAACAACGCGTGGAATTTAACTGGGGTGTTAAAGACGGTCATTAACGCGTCCGCGGGAAGTTATGGAAAATAGGGTGAGGCGCCAGAAAAGATATCGGTTGGTAATTGCTGGCGGAGAGATTTCATTACGCGGCTGCAATGGGGGCTCAGAGGTGCTTGCAGTTTCCCTCTTGAGGTGGGATGTTCGTCCCCGTGAAAATTCATATCTCTGTTTTCGATTCATCTTGATTGAAAGAACACCTTGACTTAATCTTCTTTATCTTCTTTATTTATTAATATTTCTCTCTTGGATTCTTTTGGGTGCTTTTGAGACGAAGCTGCTGAGGAGGATACTTGGGGATTTTGTTAGGAATGAAGACATCAGGGTGAGACTGAGGCAAAGGCCAGTCGGTATCAGGCTAAAGAGGGGAAGCTGAAATGGTTTGGACATGTTTGGACCCCAGGAGAGCACTGAGAGCAGTACAAATAGGAAGAAGACCGCCGGGTAGACCAAGAACGAGGTGAATAGACATAATTGTCAAGGATCTTGAAGATGAAATCCAGAACCTAGAGGAAGCGAGGGAAATGGCTCGGGAAAGAGACAGATGGAGAGGAACTGTATCAGCCTTATGCCACTGGCCAGTGGCGGGAAGATAAAGTAAAGTAAAGTAAGTAATACTTCGCACTCTTGCAGAACATCACCTCCAAAATTGGCAATACAAATATGCCCTCATAAAGAGAAAAATATATATCTTTACATGAATTATATAAATGTTACCTTTATTTACTTTTCTTCATTTTATTCATTTTTTACTTCAGTCTAATCGACAATGCGATTTTGTCCCTACAATGAAAAAATATGTAAATGTAAATATTTATATCTGAAAAGTGTAACCGCGTCTCCTTGGGTCAATAACAAAATGGTATGAGGCTCGCAGCCTCATTCCTTTAGCCTTCTTTAGAAACCAGGAGGGAAATAATCACGTCTGTTGGTTGGGATGGTATAGAGGTCCATACCAGACCACTTTTTATACCCCTCGGAATCTTAACACTAGGACCCGTTTTGGGAAAAAGCTAGTAGAAACATTTAAACTAACCAACTGCCATCTAATTCCAAAGATTTTGAAGCTAAAGACCGAAGTAGTCTTACATATATTAATCAATCAGAAGCCACCAAGCTTAATGTCATAAGTCAAAGAATGAAGTCCAAAAAGTCAGGCCAGCAGATTTTAAGTCCTAGAGCCTAAACTCCCTAAAGTCCAGTAATTTCAAAGACTTTAAACTTAAGACTAAAGTAGACTTATATGGTCTGATCATAAGTCACCAAATCTATGAATATAAGTTGCGGAATCAAGTCCAAAAAGTCAATCTAGTAGACTTTAAGTCTAGCACCCTGAATTCCCCAATAGACTTTGAACTTGAGCCTGAAGTAGACTCGTCTAGCCCAGTCAGAGGTCATCAAGTTTAATGCCACAAGTTGCAGACTGAAGTCCAAGAAACTCAGTCCAGCAGCTCTAGAGTTCAAGTCCAAAGTCCAGAGACTCAAATCTCAGATGATCTCAGATCCCCACAATCATCCTCGTCGACTTCAGGAGAGAGAGAGAGAGAGAGAGAGAGAGAGAGAGCCCTAGACCCGATAAACTTCTCGAAGAAAGAGCTCTCTAATGCCCTCGGATCGATTAACTTCGAGAAGGCCTCAATGGGCAGATCTTCACGCGTGTATAGACACTAACAACTCGGACGTTTATGGCAACGAAGACCCGTAAAAGGCGATCGTATCCTATTTCACCCGTTGGATTCTCAACGCCCCAGAGGTCGTGGGGAGGAGGAGGAGGAGGTGGAGGAGGAGGAGGTTCTCGAGTCTATTGGGAAAACGTTCTTTCTTGCTCATGTGTACACGTCCCTTCCCCTCTCCAGCAAACTCAGCCCCCTAAGGATGAGATGACTGGAGACCTATATACCTAC
>NC_087223.1:15959521-16002021 GCF_015104395.2 Macrobrachium nipponense | reverse complement strand
TCCCTAGAAGTGACTAGGGAATTGTGGCTACCTATCTCTTAAAAAATTGACCAGTATCTTTCACATGATGACTGGAGAGAGAGAGAGAGAGAGAGAGAGAGAGAGAGAGAGACAGACAGACAGACAGACAGACAGAGAGAATGTTCTCCAGAAGTTAAGTTGGCATTGTGGTTGTTTAAATGGTAAAAAATTTAACCAATAGATTCCAAATATTTATGTTTGAGAGAGAGAGAGAGAGAGAGAGAGAGAGAGAGAGAGAGGAGAGAGAGAGAGAGAAGAATGTTTTCCAGAAGTTAAGAAGGCATTGTGGTTGTTTAAAATGGTTAAAAAAATTTAACCAATAGATTCCAAATATTTATGTTGAGAGAGAGAGAGAGAGAGAGAGAGAGAGAGAGAGAGAGAGAGAGAGAGTTTTGCCTCTATAGAGAAATTTTTACGAAATTCAAATCAAAATCATCATTGGTACCTGTTTAGCCCAACGACCCACAAAAAAAAAAGAAAAAAAAAGGCGAAAAAGATGAAGAATTTCAAAAATACAGATTTCAAAGATTATGGAATTTCACGGAATTCTTTTATATTACACCTGATGACCTTTGACCTAGCCTACTCAGAATTTTACGAAAATCATGATAGATTCGAGAAAGTAATGACTTGATCTGAAATAATTTTGCTTCAGATGTAGCATAAAAATTGTATATGAAATGTTGCTATAATTTTGATAGATTTATAGAAACAAGGCGTGATCCGACTTCCCGCATACACGGGGCGCGTGCTAAAATCTACGGTCAAATAAAGCGTTGTTTCACCAACGAAAATTAAAATAAATACTCTGTATTTTATTAGGAATAATTCTTCTGTACTGTTTAACATTCACATTATTTATTTGTTACTTACATTTTCATTCGAATAAATAAATCACAAATATCCTATCTTAAAATTCCTGTATCTTTAACTCGACGCGAAACACCTCTTTCAGACCTTTTTTTTAGGCTTTTTCATAGTCCTTTCCTATCCCCCAACAACAACAACAAAGTACTTTATATGCTTACTCCCCGAGTAAGCGAAAACATCAGGAAATTTCATAATGTTCTCTATGTATCTCTGCTCCCTATTCATAAAAATGAGTCAGATTCACCTAAATTATTTTATATACAATGAATTTTTAAATTCAATATATTAATAAAAAAATATTTTAAAAAATCCTATAATTTACTCTAAATAACTCTATGTAACTATATAACTCTAAATCACGTAATTGTTTTTTTATAAAATACGTCAAATATACCTAAATAATTTTATATAAAATGTACCTTTATGTAATTTTATAGAAAAAAAATATAACAATCACCTATTTCACTTTAAATAACTCTTCTTCGTGTTAATAAATATACGTCAGATATACCTAAACAATTATCAAAAGTACCTTTCATTTCAATACATTTATGAAAAAAAAAAAAACAAAAAAAAAAAAAAAAAAAAATTCGTATTCTCAGACTGAACAGTCTCAAATCCACTTTGCTTACTTGAATAACTGATATATAATCAAAACCCTTTAGTTTCCAGCCTAGAATTTAATATAGAAAAAATTTGAAAAAACAAAAACATTAGAGGATTAATAAATAACTCCTGTAAAAATTTCGATTATTCCCAAGGGGTTTCCAATCGTCTTTATTCACTTAAATAACTTTATATGAAATAAACCTTTATTGATTTCAGTAGATTTATCAAAATATATAAAGAAATTAAATAACTTGATATGAAATAAACCTTTAATTTCAGTAGATATATAAAAAAATATTAAGAAATTCAATAGCTTTATATAAAATAAACCTTTAATTTCAGTAGATTTGTAAAGGAAATAAAGAAATTAAATAACTTGATATAAAATAAACCTTTCATTTCAGTAGATTTTTGGGTGTTTTTATTTTTTAATGTATGTTATTTTCACGGTTTTTATTTGTGATAGCCTGTTGTTTTTAAGAAAGTGAATTTGTTCGTTTTTTTATTTATTTGTTATATGATTTTGTGAACTAGGATAGTCAGGAAATAATATCTTTTAGGGTAGCTTTTTTGGTATTTCTATATAAACATTCTGCATCGTTCGTCCCCGCGAATACGAAAGCCACCAGGAATTGGGGCGTCAAATGTATTTCGCCGTGTTTAGTACGAACCACTGGGGGTTAATTACAGTCGTCCGAATGAATATTACTTCAAATTCTTGTTCGGGAGGTAAAACTGCATAGAAAAACCACAATTGCCATAGTCTAGGCCGCCGCGGAATAGTAATATAGATCTACCGTTTTTTTGTATGTATGTAACTTTAGTACGTGTAACATTCGGTAATTTTAATTTAAAAATATTTTTGTGCCGAATGTTAGTATACAGTTTTGGACTAGTGGTAGTTTAAAGCTTAACTTAGCTTCAGGACTAGAAATAAACTTAATTTTGAAATACTGAAAGATGTTTAAACTTTTGCGTTAATTCGTCGAAGTTTAGTAGGCTAAGCTGTGGTAGCTAGTCTTGGATGATCTGTAGGGTATGAGTTTAATTAAAAACTTAAATACATACTAACCAGTCTTAAGGTTTAATGTTTTTAAACTAGTGAAGCGAGGGTTGTCGGGCAACACAGGACTAAAGACCGAATTCGTAATTTTTTAAGTTGGTTTTTAATGTAATGGTTGGTTTAGGGCTTTTTAGTGTTTTTTTTTTTTTTTTTTTTTTTTTTGTTTTTTTTTTTTTGCATAACGTTTGGCTTAGGCTTTTTTAGATTTTAATTTTTGTATGATTGGTTTAGGTTTTACTAGCATTTTTGCATTGTTTGGTTTAGGGTTTAGATTTTTTAGCATAATGGTTGGTTTAAGTTTTTTTTAGACTTTTTTTTTATTTGCATAATGGTTGGTTTAAGTTTTTTAGATTTATTTGCATAATGGTTGGTTTAGGGTTTAGATATTTGGTATTCTACAGAAGCAATCCGCGGTGGCCTAGACTATAGCAATTTATTCGGACGACTGTAATTAACCCCCATGGGCCAGTACTAAACACTGCGAAATACATTGGACGCCCCAATCCCTAGTGGATGTCGTATTCGGGGTTACGTTCCTTGCAGTTCGTGTGGAACTGTTCTTTAGAATTGCCCAGCAAGAAACTTAACCTCGGATACGACATCCACTAGGGACTGTGGCGTCCAATGTATTTCGCCGTGTTTAGTACTGTCCCCTGCGGGTTAATTACAGTCGTCCGAATAAATATTACCTGAAATTCTTGTTCAGGAGGTAAAACTGCATAGAAAAACCGCAACTGCCATAGTCTGGGCCGCCGTGGATAGGTACCCTAGATCTACCGGGTTTTTTAGTAATTTCTTTTTTCTGCATATTGGTTGGTTTCGGGTTAATATAGGGTTTAGTATTTTTTTTCTTGTATGGTTTGTTTAGGGTTTCTTTTTTTAAGTCCGTACCCGTTTGAACTTTGGATTTGGCCTTCAATCTAGCATTGCGAAGGTTGCACTAATTCAGTGAATATGTAACTTTCATAATGGATAATTTTAGCTCTGTAGTACAGTGATACCTTTTACTTTTTTAACCAGTTTTATTAGTTAATGAGAAATTTTTTTCATTAGAATTAGCTAATGGGTTTTTGTGCTTCTATATACTATAGATGTTAAGATTTTAGTTAAGAAATTAAATCCCTTAGCGTATAAATCTTCGTTACCATAACCTGACATTTTAAAGGCTTTATGAAACTTCTAATACGATTTACTTTATTTGGTTCAATGTCTTTTCAAACTAAATTTATATTTCAAAGCTTTTAAGTTTTAAGCTAAATATTTACATTGTGCTTTTCACAAATTCCAAACCTTACTGCGACCTAATGTTCCTATGTTATCTAGTTCCACTTGCTTTATGATTTCTGAAAGTTAATCTAAATCTGGAATTTGGTTTTAACTGAATTAAGAGCAGGGGGAATAGCTTTAAGCTTAGATTCAACCAGGAAATCCTTAGCAATCCATTACTACAATAAGGAAGGTATTTAATTCTTCACTATCAAAGGCTTAGGTGTGATTTAGGTATTTATTTATTTTATCTGTTAACTAAGAGACTTGTGTGACTTTTTTTTTTTTTTTTGTAAAGGTTGGTCATAGCTTATATGTAGTTAGAATTTACTGCGAAATAAAGTTGTCTAAAGTAAGTATTTCTAAATATTTTACTAAATAGTTGTTAGGTGAGTGCTTCATAAGATATTTTAAATTGTTAATCTAGTCAAATATATCTAACTATTTTAAATACCTAGGAATTTAGGGAAATGCCCCAAAGAAATTTCAACTTTTAATTTCAAATTTAAATTTACCGTGCCTTCACTAAAGCATCATTGTAGTCAATAAGGTATTCTACACTTATTACTTTTTAACTAATTCCATCTGTTTTCTAGATAATGGGGCATCCAGCATACTCAAGCACTCTAGAGGCCACGGGACTTAAGTTGTACCTACTTAAAGCTAAAAGTGCTCCACTGGTTCTGGAACTTAGTGCAAGGAACACTTGAACCTCAGCCAGCTATACTTGCTTTTGTTCTCCACTGATCCTGGAACTTCCAGAACACTGTGTAGGTAAAATCGCTCAATTTGATCAACACAAACCCAAGTAAGTATGATTTCAATTTTCTCACAAACTAACTCTTGCAAGCCAATCCTCCCCCCATCAGGAACGGGGCCCCCTGATGGGGGGAGGAATCTCCTCTGGTGTCAGTAGGCTCCCCTCAGGTGGGGTCTATCGTGGCATCAGAGTGGGGGCTTGCATTCCAATACCTACCCAAAACAAAATTACATCAGGGTGAGTTTAAAGGTCTTGACTTGTCAGGTTTTCCATGTTTAGTGTTGGGGGTCTAAATCTTGGTCTAAATCTTATAAAATTAAGAGTAATATTGAGCCTAAAATAAATCAAATTGTGAAAGTGAATATTTAATATATTTAGTTTTGAAATTTGCAAGTTTTAATGTAAATTGCTTAATTTGAAGCAGTCTAATTTTGGGCCTGTTTTAGGACTAGTGTACATTTTAGGACTAGGACTTGTGTGGTTTTAGGACTTTTGTGAATTCTAAAAAAATTTAAAAAATTTCAAGATTTAAACGCTTTCATGAATACGGTAGGTTAAGTGACTAATGAAAACTGGTTTAGCTAACTGTTAGCTGGTCAGGCAGTAGCTTTGAATACCTACCATTACACTAATAAAATTAAATAGTTAATCTCGACTGGTAGAGCCAAGAATGGTCTAAGGTTTAAATTTCCCGTGGTCTGAGAGAGATCTACTTCAGCACGGCTTAAAGCAACTAGAAGTAGGCTAAATTAATTTCTAGTTTGGTATTTTAGTCTACAAAGAATTTGACTTCCATAGCTGAAGGTATAGTTCCTACTTCAAATATAAATTTTAGGTTAATGTGCTGCCGAGATTCCAATATTCATATTAGGCCAGTATAATTTTAGTTAAGAGCCAGAGTGTATAAATCCATAATTCTAATTGAGTTAAGGGTGAGTTTGTATCCTATCATATGTTTTAGGCCAGTACTACTAAAATTCCAATATTTATAACTCATTAGTTTTCGTCTAAAAGTTAAGGAACTTTAGAGTTCTAATTGAGGCAATATTTATCTCAAAAGAACTTTAATTCAATGACAAATTTACTAAAAAGATTCCTAATATTTTTCCTAATTTTGCAGATGTGAAACTTGGTAGAAAGCATGTGGTGTTGGCTTCATACCTAGCTTCCCTAATAACAGTTCAAGCAAATCTCTTGTCGAAATGAATTCGGGAATCTTCAGTGAAGCTGTTTCACTAGTTAACAGGCTTTTACCACCCAACCAGGCCTTGACCAGGCGCTTGCAAAGATTCCCCACGGTTACCAGTCTGTTACCAGATAAGCAGGTCTTTCTAAGCTGCTCTACAAAGCAAGTAAAAATGCCTTTATCTTTGAAGAGTAAGTCATCATAAGACACTGGAAATAAATTTAACCACTTGTAATACTACCAAATAAACTTTCAGATAAACCTGGTTTATGTTAAATGAAGTTTAAGTGTTTCAAAAACCTACTTGATTTTGAATAAACTGTTATTTTAGTGTTCCGTAGATGGTATAAGGCATAACTTGCAAGAGGCCTGGTTTGAACCTCTTCCCCGGCACTCTTGACTGGAGAGTATCCTAGAACTAGGGGTAACATGGAACCCGAGGTTAATTGCAGTTGTAATAGTGCACAAAAAATTAATCTCTTCAGGTGGTGAAAAGGCATAACTTGAGCGGTTATGAACGGAATTTCTTTCATATTCTGAAGCGAACACTGTGTCGAAATAAACGAATCAAGACACTAAGGCTTTAAAGTATCACAACTGGCTTTCGAAGTAACGCTAGTACTGAAATACTTTAGTTTTAAAGAAAATTCACAGCTAGGAAATTGATTAGGCACAAATCTCCAGTCCAGTTTAGTAGTTAAGGCATCTAAATGTTGGTAAGTCCAGGTATATTACTAACTCCACATAATGGTAATTACCCAATTTCTTGTGGGTGCTATATGGAGGAGGGCCAAGCAGTGATGGTTTAAATCTACTATTTCAACGAATTACATAATATAATGGCACTGACAGTTGTTGAACACTCACGTTGTTACAGGAAAGTCTAGCTACTGAAATTTCTACTGGCATTTTGAGTGGTACTATATTGCATAATAACTTATAAATTTTAATCAAGCTTTAGGTTAAGTAAATTGAAGCCTAGAGTTATAAACTTTACATTTGGTGAGATTTCGAATATAACCATTTCCATGAGGTTAACTGCTAAAATTTCAGAACTATGTGGCAGTTTTTTGGGAATATATTAAAGGACTTTGTAACAGTTAAGACTGACAATTAAGACATTCTAAACGCCTGTCCTCACTAGCAGGCATGCCCTTCGGGCACTTCCAGCTAGTATATTTTCTCTTTCTTCTCACTTCTGAAGCAGTGTTGCTAGACAATCTCATAGTTTTGGCTCCACAATCTGTCAACATAGCAGAATAGGTTATGGGGACTGTTTGCTTGTCGGGCAATACCCACTAGTGTGGACAAGCCCTGAAGGTGCGTCAGCGGTCAAGCATTACCTGACGGCGCTTCTCCACAGGGAGAACACTGGTCCAGACCTGCAGACCGGTCACCACTGCGGGTTGTTGATCGCCTGCAGTCCTCTCAGCCTACTGGTTCTGCTGGTAGGCAGGCAGAGTGGGAGCGTCCTTAAGGCCTGTCCACACAATCGGTCCTGATCGGCGGACTTCCCCTCTAACGGGCACACTTGACGGGCAAACCGTCAAATTGCCTGATGGGTCTTGTAGCAAAATCACCATGTTGGTGCCTGATGGCTTGAGCTTCGACCCTGGCAGACGTATGTTAACCATATACATTTCTTTTACTGAGCCATTCTTTGCACCATATTCTCTTTTTCATCACACAAAGCAATTATCATGCTACACTATCTTCTTCTTTGTGGTAGGCACCATGCTTATCATACCACACTGAACACACTACTGGTATCGTCGGGCACGCCCACCTCTCCATCGCCTCACCCGTGTGGACAACATTCATATTAAGTCGGCCAGAATTTGCCCGTCAACCCTGGAGCACGTTGATCAGGCCCGGTCGTGTGGACAGGCCATTAGGCGAAGCATGACTTTATAAGCGTTGAAACGCTGGAAGACAATCTGGTAATACAGTGGTACCAGATGAGGTTGTATACGGCTGTTTAAAGGCCTGTCCACACGAGCGGGGCCTGATCAGAGTGCTCCAGGGTTGATGGGCAAATTTTGGCGGGCTTACCCGTGAACGTTGTCCACGGGTGAGGCGATGGAGAGGTCAGCGTGCCCGATGATGCCAGTAGTGTGTTCAGTGTAGTACAATAAACATGGTGCCTACTGCAAAGATGATGAGTGTAGCATGATGATTGCTTCGTGTGAGATGAAAGAGAGGAAAAAGAGAATATGGTGCAAAGAATGGCTCGGCAAAAGAAATTTATATGGTTAACGTACGTCTACCAGGGTCGAAGCTCAAGCCATCAGGCACCACCATGGTGATTTTGCTACAAGACCCATCTGGCTATTTGACGGTGTGCTCGTTAGAGGGGAGGTCCGCTGAGCAGGCCCGGTCATGTGGACAGGCCTTAAGTCGATCTGGCAACAGAAAGTGGTACCAGATGAGGTTGTATATGGCGGTTTTATTCTGCCCACAAGGCGACTGGCAGACAATTGTTAATTGGTAACTGTGTCCGTCTGACATTGTTTGACCGTGTGGACACAATTTTAGAATAGTGTTTGTGGTCGTTCTTGTGCACTTGTTTAGATTGTTCGTATAATGTGGTGAGATAGATTGGGTAATGGGCATAATTACTCTACAATGAGATGATTTCAGTAAGTTGTAGATTAATGGATAATGATACACAATGGATAATGATACACAAGAATTTATGATTTTAATCGTTAAGGAATAGCTCGTCCTCATTGTCGCAGTCCAAAGTGACAATGACAGGTTCCACTGTCATGGATAACCCTTCTCAAACTTCATGGCTCGCCGAACGGAACCTCCCCAAAATTTCCATGGTGGTTGCACATATGAAAAAGTGAGTGCAATCCACGTTTTCACCCATTTGGTCATCGAAGCAAACTGGGCCATGGGCAGTGTGATTGTAGTACACCTTGCAGTACCCAGCGACTGCGGCCCAGATACTCAAAATTGCCAACGGAGCCAAAACAGTCACGTCAATTAACCAATTAACCAGATTCATTGCTACAGCCAACATTAATTAATTAATGTAGAATAAATGATTCATAGTGCAACTGCGAGGTTTTCCTCCTGTTTCACCTCTCAAGCCTTTTATTGTCAATTTACATTTCAGCGCTGAATGACCTCATAGATCCCAGTGCTTGGACTTTGGCCTAAATTCTACATTCAACTCTACTATAGATAACTTAGTTGTAAGATTATCTCCCTATGTTCAATTTAGAGAGAGAGAGAGAGAGAGGGTGGGGGAAGGGAAGGGGGTGGGAGAATTGGAGTGGGGGAGAGGGGGATGGGAGAGCTTGTTGGGGCAGGGGGAAGGAGGGAACTGATTAAGAGGAGGGGTTAAAGCCCTGTCCACAAGAGCGGGCCTGATCGGCGTGCTCCGGGGTTGACGGGCAATTTCTGGCGGGCTTGCCCGTGAATGTTGTCCACACGGGTGAGGCGATGGAGAGGTGGGCGTGTCCGACGATGCCAGTAGTTTGTTCAGTGCGGTACGATAAAAAATGGTGCCTACCGCAAATAAGATATTGTGTAGCATGATAATTGCTTTATGCGTGATGAAAAAGAAGAGATTATGGTGCAAAGAATGGCTCAGTAAAAGAAATGTATATGGTTAACGTACGTCTGCCAGGGTCGAAGCTAGGGCCATCGGGCACCACCATGGTGATTTTGCTACAAGACCCATCGGGCAATTTGACGGTGTGCCCGCCGATCAGGGCCGGTCGTGTGGACAGGCCTTTAGTTGACTTGTTTGAACCTTTGATCAGGTGTGTGAGTACTCGCTGACTTAAAATCATAAGAGTAAACTCCTAAAGTATTATAAATTTAACTGAACAACTACAACATTGTAAATGCATTTAATATGAACTGGTATAGTAGCTGGGCTGGTTACATCAGGTACTAAGATGGAGAATAAGCCTTTCTCTTTAGAAATTCTCGTTAAGATAGTTTAGGTTTTTTATACTGGTCGGATTGAAATATAGAATAGAGACGTGAGAAATTATTCACTAATGGATACTAAAGTCTTTTAATTAGAAAGTGAATAGTTTAACTTGGAAAGGAAAGTAATGGGATTTCTTCTCGTGCTAATTGGTAAATGAAATTCACGAGGCTGAAGTAGAACAAAGGTCTTTTTAAAAAGACGTGAAAAATATTAGCCTATACACAAAGCTCTGGCAAAAAAAAGACCTGTTTTTATTAAAACGTTAATCCTCTTGCTGAGTATTTGTGGCAGGTCTCGCCTCAGGTTTAGAACCGAAATTGGGACAGAAAGGGACGCTTGGAACAGATGAACAGAAGCAGGGTCTGTAAAAAAATGAAATTGGCCATTAAGAAATGTGAAAGAGGCAAATAAATATAGAGTACATTAGAATTATTAAGCCCCTTTATTCCCTAGTAACCAAGACATGATCCCTGATTTTAGTTACACTATACTCGATATTTATGATGTCTATTCAATTAAACTTTTTCCCTTGCCTTTTCCCTATTTCCCATCCGCCCTAATTACCGAGATCCTTTCCCTACTCTATATGCACTATTAAGCCCCTTCATTCCCTAGTAACCAAGACATGATCCCTGGTTTAAGTTATTTCATATTGATAATTGGTTCTCTTAAAGCTTTCGTGTGTTCCTTTACTTTTCCCCTATTGCTTCAAATCCTCCCTAATTACCATGACCTCATCCTAACAATAATGTCCATATTAAACTTTTTATCCCCTAATTCTTAAGGCATGCTCCCTGATAGCCATATCTAATACCTTATATTCAATTTACACAAATAGCTGTATGGAGTCTTAGCTTGACTCCCTAGTTTAATTCCCTAATTTTTCCAGACCATATTAATCACCTTTATTCCATTTACTGTGAAATACGTAGGGTATATTAGTATTAGTATTAGTATTAGTATTAGTATTAGTATTAGTAATGATTTAATATTGGTCTTAAGTAATATTAGATCAAGTGAGGTGAGGTACGAAGATTCTGGCGTTGGCTGGGTTTTGGACATGTTGCAAACGTGTCAACACGTTGAATGTTGCAAACATGTTGGCAACAGGTTGAATATGTCACAAACATGTTGGTATAATGTTGAATATGTTGCAAAGATGTTAGCAACATGTTGAATGTGTCACAAAGAATGTTGGCATAATGTTAAATATGTTGCAAACATGTTTTTATAAGTTGAATATGTTACAAACATGTTGGCAACATGTTGAATGTTGCAAAGTTGTTGGTAACATGTTGAATATGTCGTAGAGGTGTTGGCATAATGTTAAATATGTTGCCAACATATTGGCATATTGTTGAATATGTTGCAAACATGATGGCAATATTGACTATATTGCAAACATGTTGGCATAATGTTGAATATGTTGATAACATGCTGCCAACATGTTGAATATGTTGCAAACATGCTGGCAACATGTTGACCATGCTTCAATTGTATTGATGTATGTTGAATATGTTGCAAACATTGAAATAATGTTGAATGTGTTGCTAAGATATTGGCAACATGTTGACTATGTTGCAAACATATTGGCATAATGTTGAATATGTTGCAAACATATTGGCATAATGTTGAATATGTTGCAAACATATTGGCATTAAGTTGAATATGTTGCTAACATGCTGGCAACATGTTGAATATGTTGCAAACACGTTGGCAACCTGTTGACCATATTGCACTTGAATTGATGTATGTTGAATATGTTGCAATTGTTGGAATAATGTTGAATGTGTTGCAAAGATGTTGGCAACATGTTGACTATGTTGCAAACATATTGGCATAATGTTGAATATGTTGCAAACATATTGGCATAATGTTGAATATGTTGCAAACATATTGACAATGTTGAATATGTTGCAAACATTATCAACATGTTGAACATACAAACATGTTGCTAATGTTATGAATGTGTTGCAAATATGTTGCAAACATGTTTCTAAATTGCCTTGAAGACATTGAATATTTTGTAAATATTAGTGTTAATTTTAATTAATAATGTTGCTCCTACTTTTGTTAGGAACTTGTTGCAAATATGTTGCCAACATGTTTCTGATACATTGCATGAGTAGGAAACATGCTGCAAATATTTAAGAGTTGCAAATGTTTGCAAATATACTGCAAACATATCGCAAAATGTTGCCGGTAGTGTTTGAAGCTTTGCTGAAATAGCTGATAATAATGGGATATATTAACATTGGCTAAACATTGCAAACAAACAGTTTTATAAAACCCAAAGTTCTCTGGGTCTTAAAGTTCTTTCCATTGGGTCTTATTGGGTCCTACAGTCCTGTCCCTTGGGTCTTGTTGGGTCCTACAGTCTTGTACCTTGGGTCTTAACTTAAGTACAAAAAAAAAAAAAATCCCCATTAACACTTGGCCTTTTGCCATCAGATGTCACCATTCCGTGGGTGGATCGTGACGTCCTAGGAGTGGGGTGTGAGGGCACGGGAATTGTCATATGAAAGGGGGGGTTAGGGGTGGGCGTGAGTCCATTGTCCAAATTTGATTGATTTGGGAACCAGATTGTCAATTGAGACAAAAAACCAGCTTTATTGTTATCTCTGTCAGGGGGTTGGTATAATTAACCTCACTGGCTGGAACTGGCTTTTTATAGGCTGTTTTTTTTTAACACTACCTCACGACAACCTCACTACCTCCTAAGAAAAGGCTTGTGGGGTGAGAAATATTATTGTCTTTTACTCTTTATGATTGCAAGACTTCAGAGGGTTGATATAATTAACCTCCAACCTCACAGCCTAATCGTCCTCCTAGGAATGTGTTGTGGGGTTGAGGAAGAAGCATGCAGGAGTAATAAGGACATATGTGCATGGATCTGCCTTTTTATAAGCTGTCTTTTTTTCCTTTGCACAACCTCCTATGTTTTTATAAATGTTTTTTTTTAATAGTAACTTTATGAAAAATGTTATTACCTAGAATATCCCTTTCAAATTGGTCCTGATAAATACATCTTAATGGTAAAAATATCTAACGAGTCCTTGAAACATATTTTTAAAATACATAAAAAAAACGAACATTCTTTACATTTTATATCAAGGATATCTTTACAGACATCTTCAAAAAGAATGTCTTTACCAAGCCCCGAATCACAAATGTCTTTATTCGCGATAAAGACATCCTTTCTGACACAAACTAGAAAAGCCATCAGAAAAATATTGAGAAGTTATTCTTTTGTTCAAACATATCTTTACAGACATCCGATACAAGAATGTCATTATCAGATCTCCAATCAATAATGTCTTTATTTTCGATCAAGACGTTCTTTTTGACACAATTTAGAAAATACATAAAAAAATATTAAGAAGCAAATATTTATTACGATTTTGTACGAATACTCGTATATCTATACAGACATCTACTTCAAGAATTTCTTTATCAATTCTCTAATCAAGAATGTTTTTGTTCCCGATAATCATGTACTATAGTCAACGCCACAGTATATGTATATGTATGTATGTATGTATGTATGTCTACATACATATATGTATGCATGTGTGTATGAATATATATATATATATATATATATATATATATATATATATAGATATATATATATATGTATATATATATATATATATATATATATATATATATATATATATATATATATATATATATATATATATATATATATATATATATATATATATATAATATATATATATATATATATATATATATATATATATATATATATATATATATTATATATATATATATATATATATATATATATATATATATATATATATATATATATATATATATATATATATATATATATTATATATATATATATATATATATATATATATATATATATATATATATAGTATATATAGTTATATATATATATATATATATATATATATAGTATATATATATATATATATATATATATATATTAGATATAATATATATATATATATATATATATATATATATATGTATGTATATATGTATATATATATGTATGTATAAAGGGAAAGACAACTGAAGGTTTCCTCCACATTAAATCAATAGTGAGATTCTGGTAGCTTCAATGACCGTATCTTTCTAATTTGTCTTTTTTTAACAATTCTTATATTTTGTATTTAATGGACCGCACTGGTGTGCTGAAGTGTCGGACCAGCGATGCCTTCGAGGCAAAAGGAACAAGAAAGTGTCTTCGGAGATTCCCGAGGCTTCAGAGAGACGAAAGGAAAGGCATGATACTCGGGCGTTCCTGGAGTGTCTCCAAGCAAGTATGTTTGTCTGTCTGTCTGTCTGTTTGAAGCCTGGCATCGGAGACAGATGAAAGTGCGAGTATTCTGTCCTCCGAATCCGGAGACCCCGGCTCCAGAACCAAGGAATCTCGTCTTCAGAATCCGGGAATTCCGTCATCAGAATCCAAGAAGCTCCGAGTCAGAAACAGAATCTAAGGATAGAGTCGGGTCCTGTCATCTGCAGACATTAGAAAATGTTTTCCTCAGTTGTACTTAAAGCAGTGTGCATGAAAGTATTCATCATCGTAGCCGTTCTGTTAGGAGCTCTGTTCACCGGATTGAATAACTTCGCTCGTCGTGAAAGCGGTGTTCTGCACCAGCTTGTTGAATGCGAGCGGTATTGCTTGGAGCTCACAGGACGCTTGGACACTCGTACGGAATTCCCCTCATGGGAAAGGATCTACTCCGAGGACACCCCTATCAACTCTTCGCCCGTTGCAGTACTTCGTCGGATCTTGGCCTTCTGCCCTCGGGTCGGAAGCTTTTTGAAGTCCAGACAGGATCTGCAACGGTGCGAAATCGTGGCCCGACATCTGGAAAAGGTCCATTCAAATCTTGGATTTTTCCAGAGTCTTAAAACTCTCATGGCTGAAAAGGTTGGTCCCATTTGCGTGTTTTCTGCTGTGTGTCTGACCTTGGGAGCCATTTCTTTGCTGATGAGATTCGTATACAATAAGAAGCAGGAAACTGACTTTGAAGATGAGCAGCAGGAAGGCGACGACCTCGAACAAGATTGGTCGTCTCTGGATAGTTCTCTTGATGAAACGGAGGAAATTGAGGAATTAAAGTTGAAGGAAGAAAACGGTCTTCTCGAGAGACAGAAAGAGGAGTTGGAAGCTGAGAATAGACGCCTCTGCAGGAGGATTGACGCCATCCAGAAGGAAAGAGAGGCGGAGTTAGAAAATTCGAACAAAACTATTCACGATCTCAAGCTAATAAACGACCACAATAAGGCAGAGATCATAACTCTTTCTAAGAAGATTCAAGCTGCCCAAGAAGAGAGGAAAGCAGTGGTCGAAAGGTCAGCCAAAACCATCAGTAACCTGCAACAGTCAAACAAGGAACTGGAAGCAGAGTATGACCTCGTCTTCTCTGGTTACGAAGCCCTTCAGAGCCAAAGGGCGGAAGAGAATGAAAAGGCCAAGAAGACCATCGATGACCTCCAGGAAAGGAATGACCAGCTGCTGAAGGAAATAGCCGACAAAGAAGCATCAGCTCAACAACACCTTAAGAAAGCCGAGGATCTGGAGGAATCTGTTCGCCTGTTGAAAGAGGAGCTGGAAAGGGCTAAGGAAGAAAACCGAGCCCATATCGAGATTCAATCCCGGCTATTGAAAGAGAATGAAGAGTTAAAGAAAAGTACAGAGGAAACCCACAAGGCCGACAAGGAGTGCCTGAACACCCAAAAGGCTGAGAAAGGTCAGCGAAAACTAATCACGTTCGACCTTCCACCTGATCGGCCACAGACGAAAAGTAGCGTCTTCTCGGACCTTGCAAGTCCCAAAGAATCTCCCAAGAGTCGTCAGGTTACTATTGGGCAAAATGGAGAAGAGAAGATTGTTGTAACTGTAAAGAAAAGAGTTAAAGATGGAAAAAGAGAAGATGAAAGTTTTGAGAAGAAAGAAGCCCACAAGGCTGAAGAGCAATGCCAGCAGCCCCAAAAGGAAAGGAAAGTAGAGCGAAAACGTATCGTCTTTGATCTGGAACCGGATCAGCCCGAGATGAACAGAGGCATCTCAGGCCTTTCAAGACCTCAGCCTCAACATCGCCCCCCACGACAAGACCAGGAAGAAAACTGGATAATATTCAGGGGAGAAAAGTTGCAACTGGAGAGACTTGAGGAAATGGAAGGAGAAATGACAGTCGAACTGGATGTCCCCAGGAATTTCCACCGAGCTATCAATGGAATCCAGGGAAGGACACTGGAGGAGATCACCAACAGGAGTGGTGTCGCCCTCATACAGATGCCAGGGAGGTTTGAGGCATCAGATCTGATCACCATAGTTGGTACAGCCGAACAAGTTCGACTAGCAGCTGGTCATATTGAACGTCTCATCAGCAAGCTACACTGATTACCTTGAGTAAATGTAGTTCCTCCATCGAATGTGCCTGTTAAGCATCTGTCTCCCCTCTCCTGCTGACGAGGGATTTCTGGCCACATTTTTGGTGTTTTCCTAACCAAACCTAACCTAGGCCTCCTTAAGGATATCTGTGGTACTCAGGCCAATTTCAGGCTGGGCATACCAGTTTCGAGCCATAGGCAACCTCTACCCTGGTAAGTTAATGCCTCCGTCATCGAAACTGGATTTCTGCCCACCTTTTTGGTATTGGCCTAACCTAATCTAACCTAGGCCTCCTTAAGGAAATCTGTGGTATTCAGGCCAATTTCAGGCTGGGTATACCAGTTTCGAGCCATAGGCAACCTCTACCCCGGTAAGTTAATGCCTCCGTCATCGAAACTGGATTTCTGCCCACCTTTTTGGTATTGGCCTAACCTAATCTAATCTAGGCCTCCTTAAGGACACCTGTGGTACTCAGGCCAATTTCAGGCTGGGTATACCAGTTTCGAGCCATAGGCAACCTCTACCCCGGTAAGTTAATGCCTCCGTTATCGAAACTGGATTTCTGCCCACCTTTTTGGTGTTGGCCTAACCTAATCTAACCTAGGCCTCCTTAAGGAAATCTGTGGTATTCAGGCCAATTTCAGGCTGGGTATACCAGTTTCGAGCCATAGGCAACCTCTACCCCGGTAAGTTAATGCCTCCGTCATCAAAACTGGATTTCTGCCCACCTTTTTGGTGTTGGCCTAACCAAATCTAACCTAGGCCTCCTTAAGGAAATCTGTGGTATTCAGGCCAATTTCAGGCTGGGTATACCAGTTTCGAGCCATAGGCAACCTCTACCCCGGTAAGTTAATGCCTCCGTCATCGAAACTGGAGGGAGGGAGGGGGGTCGTGGGTGCCATGTCATTCCCTATTTCCAAAATAGGGAAAGGCAAAACCCACCTGACGAACCTTTTGGCAGGGGCGAAACCTCCTATCACTATTAAACATCGTTGCACAAATATGTCCCGAGTCATTTATGGATAATAAATTTGCAACTTGCAACAATATCTATATACATTGACATACAGATATATACATATGTATACATACACATACACATATACACCATAGGGGAGTAGTGCCGTCAGTGCACCTCGTGCGGTGTAGTGTAGGCATTGCTTAAGTTTTTTTGCAGTGACCCTGCAGCCCCCTTTCATTCCTTTTATTATACCTCCATTGATATTCTCTTTCTTCCATCTTATTGTCCTCAACTCTCTCGTCACAATGGATTCATAAAACTACAATTTATATAATATATAATATGATATATATATATATATACATATATATATAGATATATATATATATATATATATGTATGTATGTATGTAGTATGTATGTATGAGTATATGTATGTATGTATGTATATATAATCCATACATACATAATATAATAAAATTGGAGCTCTATGAATCCATTATGACGAGAGAGTTGAGGACAATAAGATGAAGAAAGAGAATATCAATGTGAGGTACAAAACAGGAATGAAAGGGGGCAGCAAGCTTGGGGCTGAGGGGTACCACGCAAAGAACCCTTAAAATAAAATGCCTACACTACACCGCACGAGGTGCACTGACGGCACTACTCCCGTATGGTGTGTATGTGTGTGTATACATATGTATAGCAGATGTATATGGATATTTTTCCAAGTTACAAACTTATTATCCAAAAATGACTCGGGACATACTCGCTGCAAACGATATTTAATTATATATAACCTATATATACATACATATACCTATAATATATTACTATATCTTATACTATATATATATATATATATGGCTTTAACTATATAATATCAATATATATATATACTATACATATATATATATACTATATACTTTATATATATATCTATATATTACAAAATAAAAAAAACAAATTAATTTTATATATATTTATATATATTAAATTAATATATATAATAATACATATATATATAATTCATATATATATATATATATATATATATATATATATATATATTATATATATATATATATATATAATATATATATATATGTAATATAATAATATATATATATATATATTTATATATATAATATATATATATATATATATATCTTATTTACATATATAAATATATAAAAATACATATACTTGCATATATATATATATATATATATATATATATATATATATATATATATATATATATATATATATATATATATATATAATATATATTTATATATATATATATATATATATATATATATATATATATATATATATATATTCAAAATCCACATAATTACTCGAGTGAAACCAGGGACTTGGAACAGCAAGTACTTTCGTAGTTCATTCTACATTTTCAAGTGAACTTGAATTTGTACAATAAACTACGAAAGTACTTGTTCTAAGTCCAGGGTTTCACTCACTTTCTTACGTGGATTTTGTCAGATAATATGTTGTATACATGTAATATATATATATATATATATATATATATATATATAATATATATATATATATATATATATATATATATATAGAATTTCATGTATGTAAATGTATTTGCAGACTTGTGCCTATGTATGAATTCAACAAACTGTCTAAAAATCAGACTCAGTTTAGCAGAATAAACTCAAATGATATAAACGACAAAATATCGCAATTGAAGGTCCATTGCAATGATCATTGCATTTCTTTTCATATAAAAAATGCAATTACGACCAAACTCACGAGAAACAGGAACATAGCAAGAGGAATGGCATTGTTGCATGAATCAGCCTCATACCGGAACCTGGCTCTTGAAACAGAGCCCCAGAATGAAACAGAAGAAGAAAAAGAAGCAGAAGAAAAAGAAGAAGAGGAGGAGGAAGAAGAAGAAGAAGAAGAGGAAGAAGGAGACGAAGGTCAACAAGTCCACAAAAGGCTTCCTGCTGCAGTTGCGATAAAGACATTCTTTTTGACACAATTTAGAAAATACATAAAAAAATATTAAGAAGTAAATATTTATTACGATTTTGTTCGAATATATCTCTACAGACATCTATTACAAGAATATCTTTATCAAGTCTCAATCGAGAATGTCTTTTTTTTCTCTATAAAGACATTCTTTTTGACACAATTTGGAAAAGACATTAAAAAATATTAAGAAGTAAATAATTATTACGATTTTGTTCGAATATATCTATACAAACATCTATCACAAGAATAATGTCTTCATCAATTCTCTAATCAAAAACGTCTTTGTTCCCGATAAAGACATTCTCTTTGCCACAATTTAGAAATTTATTTGTGAAAATAAAAAACAAAAACTTCGTCGGTCAATTTGAAACCAGAGACAGTCGTCTCCATCGCAATAACTGTAACAGAGGCGACTTTGAATCACGCAAAACACAGTTATTCGCGCCCGTAATTCCCGACTCGCTAATATCCGCAGTTCAGGAAATGATTCCCTTCCAGGATTATTTGATAATCGAACGACACCTTCTTCAGCCGTCGTGGCCAATTATTGCCGATTATTTTGATGGAAGATTATTGTCATGTTCTCCCGGTGGGAATCGCGTCCGTTTAATTTTTTTTTTTTTTTAACGTTGCTGGAGATATATGATTGATGGGTGGGTCTGACCTTTTTAGCTTTCTGTAACAGAAGACTTTTGGCTTTGCTTGGATGTCCGCGGTTTTTTCCGTCCGCACTTTTTTTTGTCCGCAGTTTTTTCCGTCCGAACTTTTTTTTGTCCGCAGTTTTTTCCGTCCGCACTTTTTTTTGTCCGCAGTTTTTTACGTCCGCACTTTTTTTTGTCCGCAGTTTTTTCCGTCCGCACTTTTTTTTTTTGTCCGACAGTTTTTTTCCTGTCCTGCACTCTTTTTTTTTGTCCGCAGTTTTTGTTTTTTCCGTCCGCACTTTTTTTGTCCGAGTTTTTTCCTGTCCGCCACTTTTTTTTTAGTTCCCGGCAGTTTTTCCGTCTGCACTTTTTTCCGTCCGCCAGTTTTTTTCCGTCCGCAATTTTTTTTGTCCGCGGTTTTTTCCGTCCGCACTTTTTTTTGTCCGCAGTTTTTTCCGTCCGCATTTTTTTTTGTCCGCAGTTTTTTCCGTCCGCATTTTTTTTTGTCTGCAGTTTTTGCCAAAGCCGCATTTGTTTTTTGTCCGCAGTTTTTTTCCGTCCGCGATTTTTTTTTGGGGGACCGCAGTTTTTTCCGTTCCGCAATTTTTTTTTTGTGCCGCAAGTTTTTCACGGTCCGCACTTTTTCTTTTTTGTCCGCAGTTTTTTTACCTGTTCCGCATTTTTTTTTGGTCCTGCAGTTTTTTTTTTTTCCGTCCGCATTTTTTTTTGTCCGCATTTTTTTCCGTCCGTCATTTTTTTTTGTCTGCAGTTTTTTCCGTCCGCATTTTTTTTTTGTCCGACAGTTTTTTCCCGTCCGCATTTGTTTTTTTTGTCCGCAGTTTTTTCCTGTCCGCATTTTTTTTTGTCCGCAGTTTTTTTTCCTGTCCCACCAACTTTTTTTTTTGTCCGCAGTTTTTTTGCCGTCCGCAATTTTTTTTTGTCCGCAGTTGTTTTTCCGTCCGTTTTTTTTTTTTTGTCCGCAAGTTTTTTCCGGTCCGCATTTTTTTTGGTGTTTGTTTTTTTTTTTTGTCCGCAGTTTTTTCCCGGTCCGCACTTTTTTTGTCCGCAGTTTTTTCCAGTCCGACGGACTTTTTTTTTGTCCGCGGTTTTTTCCAGTCCGCCACTTAATTTTGTCCAAAGTTTTCTTTTTTTACTGTACCGCACTTTTTCTTTTTTGGGGCACCGCCAAGTTTTTTTCCGTCCGCATTTTTATTTTTGTCTAGTTTTTTCTGTCCGCATTTTTTTTTCGTCCGCAGTTTTTTCCGTCCGCAAAATTTTTTTTTTGTTTTCTCCGTAGTTTTTTTTCCGTCCGCATTTTTTTGGTTTTTTTGTCCGCAGTTTTTTTCCGTCCGCAGTTTTTTTTGGTCCCATTTGCAGTTTTTTCCGTTCCGCATTTTTTTTGTCCGCAGTTTTTTTTTCCGTCTTGACCTTTACTTTTTTTTTCCCGCAGGTTTTTTTCCAGTCCCGCCCATTTTTTTTTTTTTCTGCAGTTTTTTTCCCCGTCCGCATTTTTTTTTTTTTGTCCGCAGTTTTTCCAGTCCGCATTTTTTTGTTTTTTTTGGTACTGCCAGTTTTTTCGCGTCCCGCACTTATTTTGTCCAAAGTTTTTTACGTCCGCACTTTTCTTTTTTTGTCCGCAGTTTTTTTCCGTCCCGCGATTTTTTTTTTTGTCTGCAGTTTTTTCCGTCCGCCCACTTTTTTTTTGTCCGCAGTTTTTTTCCGTCCACTAACTTTTTTTGTCCGTAAGTTTTTTGAACGTCCCGCCCACTTTTTCTTTTTTTTGTCCGCAGTTTTTTCCGTCCACACTTTTTTTGTCCGAAGTTTTTTACGTCCGCACTTTTCTTTTTTTGTCCGCAGTTTTTTCCGTCCGCAATTTTTTTTTTGTCTGCAGTTTTTTCCGTCCGCATTTTTTTTTGTCCGCAGTTTTTTCCGTCCGCATTTTTTTTTCTGCAGTTTTTCCGATCCCGCACTTTTTTTTGGTCCGCGGTTTTTTTTCCCAGTCCGCAACTTATTTTGTCCAAAGTTTTTACGTCCGCACTTTTCTTTGTTTTTTTGGTCCGCAGTTTTTGTTTCCAGTCCGCATTTTTTTTTGTCTGCAGTTTTTTCCGTCCCGCACGTTTTTTTTGTCCAGCAAGTTTTTCTTTTTTCCGTCCAACACTTGTTTTTTGTCCGAAGTTTTTTTACCGGTCCGCACTTTTCTTTTTTTTCGTCACCGCCAGTTTTTTCCGGTCCGCAATTTTTTTTTGTTTTTTTCTCGCAGTTTTTTTCCGTCCCCGCATTTTTTTTTGTCCGCAGTTTTTTCCGTCCGCATTTTTTTTTTTGTGCAGTTTTTTTCCGTCCGCACTTTTTTTGTCCGCAGTTTTTTCCGTCCGCACATTTTTGTCCGCAGTTTTTTCCGTCCGCATTTTTTTTTGTCTGCAGTTTTTTCCGTCTGCATTTTTATTGTCTGCAGTTTTTCGTCCCCATTTTTTTTGTCTGCAGTTTTTCCTCCGCCACTTTTTTTGTCGGAGTTTTTTCCGTCTGCCACTCTTCCTTTTCCCAGTTTTTCCGTCGGCACTTTTTTTTCCGCAGTTTTTTCCGTCCGCGCTTTTTTTGTCGCGGTTTTTTCCGTCCACACTTTTTTTTGTCCGCGTTTTTTTCCGTCCACACTTTTTGTCCGCAGTTTTTCCGTCCACACTTTTTTTTTTTGTCCGCAGTTTTTTCGTCCGCACTTTTTTTGTCGCGGTTTTCCGTCCGCACTTTTTTGTCCGCACGTTTTCCATCCAGCACTTTTTTTTTGTCCGCAGTTTTTTCCGTCTACACTTTTTTTGTCCGCAGTTTTTCCGTCCGGCACTTTTTTCCGAGTTCGTCCCGCACTTTTTTTTGTCCGCAAGTTTTTCCGTCCGCACTTTTTGTCCGCGGTTTTTTCCGTCCGCAACTTTTTTTGTCCGCAGTTTTTTCCATCACACCTTTTTTTGGTCCGCAGTTTTTTCCGTCACACTCCTTTTTTTGTCCGCAGTTTTTTCCTCCGCCACTTTTTTTTTTGTCTGCAGTTTTTTTCCGTCCACACTTTTTTTTTGTCCGCAGTTTTTCCGTCCGCACGTTTTGTTTGTCGCATTTTTCCGTCGCGCTTTTTGTCCGCGTTTCCGTCCGCACTTTTTTTGATCCGCAGTTTTTTCCGTCCGCGCTTTTTTGTCCGTGGTTTTTTCCGTCCGCCACTTTTTTTTGTCAGCAGTTTTTCCATCCACACGTTTTTTGTCGCATTTTTCGTCCACACTTTTTCTGTCCGCCCAGTTTTTCCGTCCGCACTTTTTTGTGTCCGCAGTTTTTCCGTCCGCACTCATTTTGTTGTCCGCGTTTTTTCCGTCCGCACTTTTTTTCTCCGCAGTTTTTTCCATCCACACTTTTTTTTTTGTCCGCAGTTTTTTTCCGTCCACACTTTTTTTTGTCCGCAGTTTTTTCCGGCCGCATTTTTTTTTTGTCACTGCAGTTTTTCGTCTGCATTTTTTACTATGTCTGCAGTTTTTTTCCCGTCCGCAATTTTTTTTTTGTCTGCAGTTTTTTCCGTCCGCCTTTTTTTTTGTCCGCAGTTTTTTTTTTTCCGTCTCCACTTTTTTTTGTCCGCGTTTTTTTTTTCCGTCTCACTATTTTTTTTCCGCAGTTTTTTCCGGTCCGCGCTTTTTTTGTCCGCGGTTTTTTCCGTCCACACTTTTTTTTTTGTCCCATTTTTTTTCCGTCCACACTTTTTTTTTTGTCCGCAGTTTTTTTTTCCGTCCACACTTTTTTTTTTGTCCCGCAGTTTTTTTTCCGTCCGCGAACTTTTTTTTTTGTCCGCGGTTTTTCCGTCCGCACTTTTTTTTTGGCCCCGCAGTTTTTTTTTCCGTCCACACTTTTTTTTGTCAGCATTTTTTTTCCGTCCGCTACTTTTTTTTTTTTCCCGCACTTTTTTTTCGTCCGCACTTTTTTTTTGTCCGCAGTTTTTTCCGGGCCGCACTTTTTTTTGTCCGCCGGTTTTTTCCGTCCGCCACGTTTTTTTTTTGTCCGCAGTTTTTTTCCATTCCACACTTTTTTTTGTCCGCAGTTTTTTTTTCCGTCCCACCTTTTTTTTTTGTCCGAAGTTTTTTTTCCTCCGAACTTTTTTTTTGTCTGCAAGTTTTTTCCGTCCACAACTTTTTTTTTTTGTCCGCCAGTTTTTTTCTCCGTCCGCACTTTTTTTTTGTCCGCAGTTTTTTTTCCGTCCGCCGCTTTTTTTGTCCGCGGTTTTTTCCTCCGCACTTTTTTGTCCGAAAGTTTTTTTTTTTTCCGTCCGCGCTTTTTTTGTCCGTGGGTTTTTTTTCCGTACCATGCACTTTTTTTTTTGTCCCGCAAGTTTTTTTTTCCATCCACACTTTTTTTTTGTCCGCAGTTTTTTCCGTCCACACCTTTTTTTGTTCCGCAGTGTTTTTCCGTCCGCACTTTTTTTTTTGTCCGCAGTTTGTTCCGTCCACACTTTTTTTTTGTCCTGCAGTTTTTTTCCGTCCGCATCTTTTTTTGTTTCTGCTTTTTTTTTAGTTTCCGTCCTATCACCTTTTTTTTTTTGTTTTTTTCCGCCAGTTTTTTCCGTCCGCACTTTTTTTTTGGTCCGCAGTTTTTTCCGTTCGGCTTTTTTTGTCCACGGTTTTTTTTCCCGTCCGCACTTTTTTTTGTTTTTTTTTCCGCCAGTTTTTCCGTCCGCAAGCTTTTTTGTTTTTTTCCGTGGTTTTTTTCCGTCCGCCCAATCTTTTTTTTTGTTCCGCATTTTTTTTCTCATTTTTTTTCCATCCAACTTTTTTTTTTGTCCGCAGTTTTTTTCCGTTCTCTATCACTTTTTTTTTTTCATTTCTTTTTTTTTTTTTTTTTTTTTTTTTTTTTTTTTCTTTTTTTTTTTTTTTTTTTTTTTTTTTATTTTTTTTTTTTCCCTTAATTTATTTTTTCGTTTTTTTTTTTTTTTGTTCCTTTATTTTGGTTTTTTCTATTTTTATTTTATATTTTTACTTTTCCTTATTTTTTATTTTTTATCTTTTTTTTTTTTTTTTTTTTTTTTTTTTTTTTTTTTTTTTTTTTATTTTTTTTTTTTTGTATTTTATTTTTTTTCCTTTTTTTTTGTTCCGTCAGTTTTTCCTTTTTTTTTGTCCGCACTTTTTTTTTTTCCCAGTTTTTTTCCGTTCCGTCTACTTCTTTCTTTTTTTTGTCCGCATTTTTTCCTGTCCGCACTCTTTTGTTGTCCGCGGTTTTTTCCGTCCGCACTTTTTTTTTGTCCGCAGTTTTTTCCATCCACACTTTTTTTTTTTTTTTTTGTCCGCAGTTTTTTTTTGTTTTTTCCGTTTTTTCCGTCCACACTTTTTTTTTTTTTTTTTGTCCGCAGTTTTTTTTCCGCCGTTCCGCACTTTTTTTTTTTGTCTGCCAGTTTTTTTCCGTCAACACTTTTTTTGAGTCCGCATTTTTTGTTTTTTTCCTTTTTTGTCCGCACTTTTTTTTTGTCCGCAGTTTTTTCCGTCCGCGCTTTTTTTGTCCGCAGTTTTTTCCGTCCGCACTTTTTTTTTTCCGCAGTTTTTTCCGTCCACGCTTTTTTTTTTGTCCTCGTTTTTTCTCTCCGCACTTTGGTTTTTTTTTGTCCACCGCAGTTTTTCCGTCCACACTTTTTTGTCCGCAGTTTTTTTCCGTCCGCACTTTTTTTTGTTGCGCAGTTTTTTCCATCACGCTTTTTTTGTCCTGGCGGTTTTTTTTCGGGGGTTTTTCCGTCCACACTTTTTTTTGTCCGCAGTTTTTTTCCCGTCCGCACTTTTATTTTTTTCCGCAGTTTTTTTCCGTTTTTTTTTCCGCGCTTTTGGTGACCGCAGTTTTTTCCGCCCGCACTTTTTTGTACCGCAGTTTTTTCCGTCCACAACTTTTTTTTTTTGTCCGCAGTTTTTTCCGTCCGCACTTTTTTTTGTCCGCAGTTTTTTCCGTCCACACTTTTTTTTGTCCGCAGTTTTTTCCGTCCGCACTTTTTTTTTGTTCGCAGTTTTTTCCGTCCACGCTTTTTTTGTCCGCGGTTTTTTCCGTCCGCACTTTTTTTTTGTCCGCAGTTTTTTCCGTCCGCACTTTTATTTTTTTCCGCACTTTTTTCCGTCCGCACTTTTTTTTGTCCGCAGTTTTTTCCGTCCGCACTTTTTTTGTCCGCAGTTTTTTCCGTCCGCACTTTTTCTGTCCGCATATCTATCTCTGTACTTTGTCCGTCCGCACTTTCTGTCCGCACTTTTTTTGTCCACAGTTTTTTCCGTCCGTAATTTTTCTGTCCGGACATTTTTCTGAATGTACTTTATACGTCTGCACTTTTTCCGTCCGCACTCTTTCCTTTCCGCCCTCAGATCTTAAAAACTACTGAGGCTAGAGGGCTGCAAATTGGTATGTTGATCATCCACCCTCCAATCATCAAACGTACCAAATTGCAGCCCTCTAGCCTCAGTAGATTTTAAGGTCAAAGTGAGCCATAATCGTGCGTCTGGCAACGGTATAGGCCAGTCCATAACAGGGATCCGGTGTAGCGGCTGTAGATTAAACTAGTTTTTGTTTTTTTATTATTATAATTATTATTATTATTATTATTATTATTATATTATTATTATTATTATTATTATAATTATTATTAATAGTATCGGCTAAGGGGACATCTTTCTATCCTACCCCTGTCATTTCCGGGGCGGGGGGGGGGGGGGGGGCGGGGGGGTGTGGTCTGTGGTTGTTATGTTCATTCAGGTATAGGTAGGGTTACTCAGGTGTTTTTTGGAGAGAGAGAGAGAGAGAGAGAGAGAGAGAGAGAGAGAGAGAGAGAGAGAGAATAATGAAAACTAGACAGCAATTCATAAGAATGATATCACACCATAAGGTACAAGAAAATAATGAATGAAATAAAACCATCGAGAGAGAGAGAGAGAGAGAGAGAGAGAGAGAGAGAGAGAGAGAGAGAGAGAGTCGCTCGTAGGTGGGCCGACCAATGACGAGACGAATTCTGTTTTCATATTCGGTTCCCAGCGGGGGTCGAATATTACACTCGGTGAGAGAAAAGAAACCCATCGACGTCTATTGAGATCCTGTGGACGTGAGGACAGACAGACTAGTAGGCTTTTGTCGTGCTGTTTTGAAAGGTTAGATTAGGACGTTTTGGCTGCTGCTGGCGGCGGCGGCGGCGGCGGTGGTGATGGTGGTGGGCATGGGTGGCGGGGTAGGGGGTGGGTATGGGTTCGGTAATTGCTCCATCAAAACGACTTGTCATCAGAACGCCAACGATGATGTTGGTCTTAATGGGTGGGTGGTTTTGGTCTCTCTCTCTCTCTCTCTCTCTCTCTCTCTCTCTCTCTCTCTCTCTCTCTCTCTCTCTCTCTCTTGATGCCTTTATTTCATTCACACTGTCTTCTCGTACTATTGACTGATTCCATTCTCTCCTCTCTCTCTCTCTCTCTCTCTCTCTCTCTCATTTGATGTCTTGATTTCATTCATTACCTTTTGATCTGGTTTCATTTTTTCGTCTTTTTATCTACTTATAATTATTCTCTCTCTCTCTCTCTCTCTCTCTCTCTCTCTCTCTCTCTCTCTCTCTCTCTCTGTCAGCAAGGATAACTCTTCAATATTTGTAAAAAATTGATTACAACTTGAATAAAATTACTCCAAGAAGTGAATGCAACTCTCTCTCTCTCTCTCTCTCTCTCTCTCTCTCTCTCTCTCTCTCTCTCTCTCTCTCTTTATCTACATTTCCATTTTTCCATTTCTTTCCTGAAACTGGAAACTTGAACTGGAAATAAATAAATATTTTACAAGTGTTTCTTTGATTTGTCAATTAGGAAATCATGATGGTGGTTTGTCATAATTATGATAATATACTCCAGTAAATAAATATGCTAATGAGTTGATGATAATATTTTGTCAAAATCGAAGTTTTGATAAACAATTAGGTCACATTGACTGGCTTTGTGAATTTCAAATATCTGAAAGTTATTTATAACCAGAATTACCATATTTTGATGTTAATATAATGAATTTTGTCTCGTAATTAGGACATGTATCAATAATCACTGA
The DNA here is from genome assembly GCF_015104395.2 of Macrobrachium nipponense. Taxonomy (NCBI): domain Eukaryota; kingdom Metazoa; phylum Arthropoda; class Malacostraca; order Decapoda; family Palaemonidae; genus Macrobrachium; species Macrobrachium nipponense. Next base: position 15,974,216 of record NC_087223.1, on the reverse strand, counting down.
AACATCACCTGTGTTAAATAGGCCTATGTTTGGCCTATAGTATGTGATCAAAATCGATTTAAAATTTTCGTAGCTGTTTCTGATACCTGAAAGTCATTTAGTACCAAAATTATTTGGTGATGTTAATAATGATTTGGTTTGTCATAATTATGATAATATTCTCCAGTAAATAAATATGCTTAATGAGTTAATAATATTTTGTCAAAATCGAAGTTTTGATAAACAATTAGGTCATATGGACTGGCTTTGTGAATTTCAAATATCTGACAGTTATTTCATAAGCAGAATTACCATATTTTGATGTTAATATAATGAATTTTGTCTCGTAATTAGAACATTCATCAATAATTACTGAAATATCACCTTTGTTAAATAGGCCTATGTTTGGCCTATATTATGTGATCAAAATCGATTTAAAATTTTTGTAGCTGTTTCTGATACCTGAAAGTCATTTAGTACCAAAATTATTTGGTGATGTTAATAATGATTTGTGTTTCATAATTACGTCATAATATAACAATTACTGTACTATTTCATTTGTTGAATAGGCCTGCTTTTTGGCCAATATTTTGCCATCAAAATTTATTTTGTGCTTCTCAGATATCTGAAGATTATTTAGAATAGTTTTCATAATATAATTAAGGAATAATCAATAGATAGTTACTGAAATATCACCTTGCTTGCTAAATTGGCTTATGCGTTGCTTACATTGAACAAATTAAAATTATATTTAGGCCTCTCCTATAAAAAAAACTAACTTTAAAAATAACTTCTTTATTGTTTATATACAAGAACCAAGAGCCTGTGCTGGCATAAGACCTATTCCCCAGCCTTTATATGCCTGTTTTCAATCTTTTTGGGCCTATTTTCTAACCTTATTAGGCCTATATTGCAACCTAATATTTTTTTTTCTTTTCATGTTTTGCAGAGGCGACTAGCAGAAATAAATCACTCCTTGTGAAACAAGATTTCGCTAAAGTAACTGATACTTATAAAAGGGGATTAGAGTTGACTTACAGCATTTGAAGCTACAGTCAACACTTATATTTGTAAGTAATTGTGTGTGATTCTTCTTTCACTTATCAAGGAATCTTTGGTCTATTTCATATTTCTTACCAAATTCAGTCTTTCAAAAATGTGACTACAATAATAATTCTATTCATTTCATAGTTCATCTCGAATTAGGTCATTATAAACGATTAAACGTACCTGATAGCTAATCAATTGCGGTGGTTTATAGCCAGTGCGGGAAGGATTAAGGCTTGCATCCTCACCTCAGATTATTTGAATATTTACTGAGAGATAGGTTAGAACCAGTTCTCAGAATTTATATTTGAATCTGTAAAATCATTTGAATTCATTAGAGGGTGACATTCTCTCTTATAAAGTCATATATATATATATATAGATAGATATATATATATATATATTATATATATATATATATATATATATATATATATATACAGAATATATATTTTTTTATATATATATATATACTACATTATATACCATATAAAATATATATATATATATATATATATATATATATATATATATAATATATTATATATATATATATATATATATTATATATATATATATATATATATATTATATATATATATATATATATATATATACATACATATCTGGAGATAGGTTAGAACCAGTTCTCAAAATTACTTAAAGTATGTAATATTATTTTAGCTCAATATATGATGGAATTCACTCAAGTAGACTTGACAAAACTGTATGTAATTATTTTAGTATTTTTTGTAATGTAATTCCCCCCGTAATGTCTTTTTATGGAGACGAGAACCCCTGTAGTAATTGTTTTGTAATGTAATTCCCCTGTAATGTAATTCATAAGAAAGACTATCGGTAATTAGTCTGTTATTTTTGTCATGTTATTCCTTCCCCCGCCCCCCTTCTCCCATCCCCGTAATGCCCTGCGTAACGCAAAAACAGCCCCAAAATAACAAAAATGCATATAACGGACGCCATATTTCATCAATAATAACAACTCGAGGTATTACGACAATTTCCTATTTTAATTCGGTAATCACACACCGACGCGAGATTCCTTTTTCATTTCCTAATGGCCCAATCCATTTCCGAGCACCCTCTGCCCAATTATGTACCGAAAACTTTATTCTCAATTCTCCCTCTTCCTTTCTTGTACATTCTTTTTCATCAAATCATCAGCTACGCCCCTTCAATTTCCTCTTGGAAGCTACTGCGTGGTTCCTGGACGCGTTTCGTCAGTAGACTGAGGTTCTGGGGGTGTGTCACGTGTGGCGTCTGTTTAAATAATGGCTGATAGTTGTGGTGGTTCTCGGGCAGCGGTTGTGACTGAGAAGTTGTGATGGTTCTCTCTCTCTCTCTCTCTCTCTCTCTCTCTCTCTCTCTCTCATTCCTTCTTTCTCTCTCATTTATTCATCCTCCTCCTCCTCCTTCTCTCTCTCTCTCATATTCCCTTTCTCTCTCTCATTCATCCTTTCTATCTATCTCTCTCTCTCTCTCTCTCTCGTTCTCTCGTTCTCTCAATACCTCATTTCTCTCTCATTCCTTCTCTCTCTCTCTCATTCTTCTCTCTCTCTCTCTCTCTCTCTCTCTCTCTCTCTCATTACCTTATTCTTCTTCTCCCTATTATTCATCCTCTCTCTCTCTCTCAAAGATAAATGAGGATAAGAGAGTTGCGTCAGTCTGTAAAGAAAACCCAAAAGAATTCTTTGTGCAAATTAATAGTAGGAAACCAATAAAGAAAAAAGCATAGGTCCCCTAAGGGACAATAGAGGTAACCTGGTGAACTCAGACTTGGAAAAAGCAGAATTATTGAATAAGTTTTTTACTAGTGTTTTCACAATTGAAGACACTACCCCAATACCGGAACCTGCTATTAAATATGAAGGGGCAGAACCCCTTGACAAAATAATATTTACGGAAGAAAACGTTAAAAACAAATTCAAGTTCCTCACCTATATATACTCTACAGAAAAATTGCAGAAAAATGAAAGGCACCAAAAAGATGGAAACTAGGTAATGTGCCCCAGTTTACAAAAAAGGTCCAAGAGAAGAGCCAGGAAATTATAGACCAATCTGTCCAAAGTCAGTTCCTTGTAAGATTTTTTAGTCCATAATTGCAGATCAAATTGTGGATCACATTGATAGAAACAACTTGTTGTTAAAAAGCCAACATGGTTTCAGAAAAAAACAGATCCTGCCTATCAAACCTAATGGAGTTTTTTCATAATATGCTTGGTAATTACGACAGTAGTAGAGCAATAGATATACTCTACTTAGATTTCCAAAAGGCCTTTGACAAAGTTCCACAAACAACACTAATGACAAAAGTTAGAGCTTTAGGAATTGTAAGAGAAATAGCAGAATGGATCGAAGACTGATTAACTTATAGAAAACAGTCTCGTAATAAAAGGTCACCAACACTAAGAAAGGACATAAATAGATTAGGAGTACAAGCAAGAGCCTCAAAGTTAATTCCATCCATCAGGCAAATAGGTTACCAAAGACGACTTAAGAGCCTGAACATGTATGGCTTAGAAACACGACGATTGCGAGGATAACTAATAGAAACATTTAAAATGCTCAGAGGCATAACAAAAGTAGACAGCAACCTATTTACGTTAAACGAAAACCAGAAAAGAAATAATGGATGGAAACTAGAACTGAAGAGATACAACACATCCCATTGCGGGAACTTCTTCACATTCCAGATATGTGACACGTGGAATAAACTGCCACCAGAAGTTGTAAACAGCAACAGTGTGGAAGAGTTTAAAAGAAAGCTAGACAAAATCATTAGAAGGACACTGAATGAACAGTATAGCCTGCCCCTAGAGAGAAGTGACCACATGATGTCTTCTCTTAGGATGGACTAACGAGTCTTTGAGACATCCTGATTGTTGTACTCTCTCTCTCTCTCTCTCTCTCTCTCTCTCTCTCTCTCTCTCTCAAAGATGTTCCGCCATAGGAAACTCAGCAGAAGATAATGGTACTAATAATTCCTATCCCCTATCTATCCTTTTAAGTCAGTTTCTCCCAACCCTTTACTGTTTACCAATATCCCTTCCTACTCGATTCAGTCCTAAAATGCTTCCTGTTCTTGCTCAAATCCTCCACAGGACACCCATACCAAGATCCTCCTCCTGTTCCCTTCCAGAGAACCAGAGGAGCTACCTGGTCCGTCTGATACCCACCCAGAGGAGGAGGGCTACCTGCGTCCGTCTTATACCCACCCGGATGAAGAGGGTAGGTATTACAAACTTAGCTCCTTGCTCTCGGCTTTGCCCGAAGCCCTCCCTCTCTTCTCTTCTCTCTTTCTCTCTCTCGCTCCTGGGTGGGCAATCCTTCGCGGGTGTGAGAGAGAGAGAGACGCCTCCCCAGATTACAGGGCCAAGGTGTCGGCCGCCTTGTTGCTTGTCCTGAATCATTAGGCAAGTCGTTAGTTGCTGGTGGTGGACGAGGAGTTGGGTTGGTCTAGGTTGGTCTACTGGTACTATGGCCCTGGGGAGGGCGGGATGGTCGCTCTTCCAGGCCCCTCCAGGCCCCTCCAGGCCAATCCAGACCCGGCTCTCCTAGCCTAGTCTACGGGTACTAGTACTAGGGTCCTGGGTCGCCCTTCCAGGACCCCCTCCAGGCCCTTCTCCAGGCCCTCCTAGCCTGGATGGATGCCCTCGCAAACACCAGCCACCTCTGGAAGAAGACTCTTGAAGAGATGGCTGGGGAGGGTTTGGCGTAGGTCTAGGAAAGGTCCTTGGGTCTAGGGAGAAGAGCGAAGGAGGGAGAGAGAGAGGGAGGGAGAGAAGGGTAGGTCTAGGGAGAGAAGAGAAGGAGGAGAGAGAGAAGGAGGGAGAGAAGGGAGAAGAAGGAGAGAAGGGTAGGACTAGGGAGAAAAGGGAGAAGGAGAGAAGGATCTTGTTGTTGTTGTTGTTGTTGTTGTTGTGTGATCTTCAGGACCCTCTCGAAGGCTTTTTAAAGGTGGTGGTCCGGTTAAGAGAGAGAGGAGAGAGAGAGAGAGAGAGAGAGAGAGAGAGAGAAGAGAAGGCGTTGCAAGAATCTGCTAAATGTTGGAGGTTGGAGGAGGGTGTTGGTGACGTCATGGTACATGTTGGAGGAGGAGGAGGAGGAGGAGTAGGAACTGTTGGAGAAGGCTTTGGGTCTGAAGGAGAAAGGGTATTGGAGATTTCTCATGTTGGAGAAAGCTTAGGGAGAGTAGGAGAAAGGCTGTTAGAGATTTCTCATGTTGGAGAAGGCTTAGATACAGTAGGAGAAAGGCTGTTGGAGAATTCCTCATGAAGCTGTTGGAGATTCCTCATGTTGAGGAAGGCTTAGATTAAGTAGGAGAAAGGCTGTTGGAGAACTCCTCAAGATGAAGGGCAAATGCTGCTGTTAGAGGACGACCATTGAAGACAGTGATTGAAGAAAGTTGTTGGAGAGTTAGAGAATGTATCTGAGGTGGAGAAGAGAAACGTTGGAGGAAAATGATGGTGGAAAATGATGGAGGAAGGGTAGACCAGTGTTAGGTTTGTGGGTACCATGAAACTGACTATGTCGGTGGCCTCTGGGAAAGAAAAAAAGAAAAAAAAAGACTGGAGAACCTTCCAGGAGGTACCCACAAAATCTGGAACGTCCCAGATAGACTGGGCCCTTTTTTTTATTAAGACTTTTTACTTCCTCCAGACTTTACGGCTCCTTTGATCATCTTCGTGGAGGTTCTATGCAACGAAACGACAATTTCTTTTACGAGGTCAAGATGGAACACCTCTTCCACCTCGATTCTCCTCTTGTCTTGCATGTTGAAATGTTTTATCACGCTTTCCAGACCAGTGATGCATTGCTGGAATTATCCTTGACAGCTTGCAATGTTCTTGTTGCAATTTGCAATCGAAAGGTGCATTGTGGATGCTTTTTTTTTACCGGTTAGTTTCAGGGATTGCTTCCAATTTGAGTAATACGTTTTACGTTCCACTGTAAAGGCATATAAGCCTAGAGATTATATTTACTTCTTATTTTCACCAAAAGAGGTATTTCCATTCTATGAACTATTGCAATGTTCTTGTTGCAATAAGCAATCGCAAGATGCGCTGTGTTACTGGTTAATTCAAGGTATTGTTTATTGTTCGAGTGATAGATTTCGCGCTCTTACCTCCGCAAAGTGCTTTGTGTTTAAGCATGTAGGCCTAGTGATTATCTTCACGCTCCTGCGTTCTCCAAAGGAGATAAATGCAATCTGTGAGCTTCGTATTGACTTCCAGCTCTCGATTCGCCCTTTTTGCAGCTTCCAGTTCATTAAGGAACCTCTTGAATTGGAGATTGAATTAATCCAAGTCATTCTTCGGCTCTCTGGACGTTCTCAAGTTCAATTAAAAGACGCCGGGTACCGCAAGACGTGTTTCACGTCACTCCTTTGGCCCGAATGTGAACACACCTGGAAAGACAGAGAGAGAGAGAGAGTGAGAGAGAGAGAGGGGGGGGGTTCTCTTGATTACAGGTAAAGTTACCTTTGTTTATCTAATTATTTTTTCCTCCGGGAATCAGTTTCTGAGGCAATCAGGTCCTTGGCAGCACACATAATGAATAACCCTTTGGAGAGAGAGAGAGAGAGAGAGAGAGAGAGAGAGAGAGAGAGAGAGAGAGAGAGACTTATTAGCAGGATGATTAGACGTTTGTGGTGGGTTCCAGCGAAGGTGAAGACCGACCTTTGTAAAGGTACTGGAAGGGAGTGTTTTAGAGAGACTCTCTCTCTCTCTCTCTCTCTCTCTCTCCCTTCCACTCCTATTAACTCGTAGCTAGATGGTCCAAGACCTCCCCCCTTCCTACTCCCTCCTACTCCCTCCTACTCCCTCCTACTCCCCAATACTTGCTCCAGGTACCAACGGAATGGTTACTTGGGGTGAAACTTTATGAGTCAATTAGTTGAGAGGCTAACAGGGCCTTTGATGTCAAAAGCGTATGCGCGCTCTCTCTCTCTCTTTCTCTCTCTCTCTCTCTCTCTCTCTCTCTCTCTCTCTCTCCTTCAGAGCCTGTAGCTCCCTTCAGCCATTAATGAACCCCTGGTCAGGTCAGGTCAGGTCAGGTAATCAAAATTCAACACCATATCTCGACGGCAATTTATCCTGGCGTTAAAGATGATTTTTAAAGTTGTAATTAAACGGCTTTTTTTTTTTTGCCCGTATCTGACTCTCGGCTTTCACGTTTAAGGCGGCGCGGTTGTGTAGATTGCTAATTACATTAATAGGATGTTGTTGCATTGGCTTAAGTGCCTAGTACGTCCTAGAAATCGAGAGAGACACTTCAGTTTATTTATTTATTTATTTTTGGTTGACGTAAGGGCCAAGTCGTACAACCAACTTGGATCTTAGTTTTGGTCTCATTCAACCAAAGATCTTACGGATCTTACCAGAGACAGAAGACATTCACAACAGACAGACACAGAACTCTTGCTGTTGTTAAAATAATATAACAATATACAAGGAAATAGTAGACACAATGATAATAAAACTATTTAAAATTGTACCGTAGTGTTTTCTGTACAGCATAAAAATGCTGTACAGAAATCCTCAGCCACGGCCCGATGGTAGCCTGTCCTACAGCTTTGCTAGACCTAAGATCATGACAGACTTTTACCTTGAATAAAATGAAAACTACTATCGCTAGAGGGCTGCAATTTGGTATATTTGATGATTGGAGGGAGGATGATCAACATACCAATTTGCAGCCCTCTGGCCTCAGTAATTTTTAAGATCTGAGAGCGCAGAGAAAAAGTACGGACGGGCAGGTTTCTTTCACAGAAGACGAAACTAGCAATCTAAAATGGTTTTAATCTAGATAGAACGGAACTTATAAACACAATTACGCCAACCTTCGTGGATCCTGTGATTATTCATCATATATTAACAGACTGGTTAACAGATATAAAAGCAAAATTACTTTAAAAAAACTCATTAACAACAGACACTTAATAACCGTAAACAACGCATGAAACTAACGTGTCATTTTAATCTAGAAAGAACGGAACTTGTAAACACAGTTCATTCACATTTCGTAAATCCTGTGATCAATCTCGTATCTTGACAGACTAGTTAACAGACTTAAAGAGCCGAAACACTAAAGAAACCTCTTAACAGACATATAACCCATTAAAAAAAGGTACACAAACAACAGACACTTAACAACTGCAAATAATAACTCGAAATTAGTAGGAGAGGAGAACGAGAATAGAAAGTCGACCTGGAGAGAACGCGACCGGTAAACAAAAGGTTCCGCCAAACGGGCTTCGTACGTCCTCTGATTAATCATCGTGTTTACGAGGGACCGATAAGACTCCCCTCCGTCGAAATTGTAATCGGTTTTGCGGGACTTGACGCTTGGAACTAATCAGCTGATGATGAACGTGCCTATGACGCAATAGTTCGGAGGAATTTTCGTAGATACGATTGTGGGTATGATAATTAGAAGTTTTACTAGTATTATTATTATTAATTTGTTTTGATGGTATGATATTCCTTGCCCTCTGCAGGAGTATTATTATTCATTATTTATTATATTACTTATAATGATTGTCATCATGAAGAATGATATAGTTTATCTTAATCTTATTTTCATCTCGAAATTGCTTATGATTTATGGTACTTTATCAGCAGATTAATAAATGATATATATATATATATATATATATATATATATATATATATATATATATATATATATATATATATATATATTATTATTATATATAATATATGTAAATATATATATATATGTGTGTGTGTGTGTGTGTGTGTGTGTGTGTGTGTGTGTTTGTGTGCGTGCGAGTGTGTGTGTGTGTAATTTCGTCAAAATTTAACCCAATTTCACCAAATGTAACCTAATTTATCAATATTACAGCCATTTGAAAATATAACACCTTCATTATATTCCTATCTATAAGTGCTTTTATAGTACGTCATCTCATATTCATGCACGTAAAGAAGGTCTGAAAATCCAGAAAATAACCTAATTTAACCTAAGAAAAACTACAGCCATTTGTTAAACATGACACCTTCATTACGTTCCTATCTATAAGTACTTTCAATGTGCCAGGTCATATTGAGACGCACAAAGAGAACTTTAAGAATCAAGGTGTAAGTACCTGACCCCATCTGGATTTACATCCTAAGTTTAGGTGACCTTCTCCCTACCTGCCTACAGATACCAAAAGTTGGCAATTGTTGGTCGTCCCTCGTTTGTGCCAACAAGGTAATTAGAGCAACATTCAACTGCTGTTTTTCACTCGTATATCATTCACCTCTCTCATCTCACTCGTTCAGGGTGAATCTTCCATTCGCTCACTGTTAGCAGTTTTGCATTTCGTTGAGGGTCATTATTTGCCAAAAAGGATTCCAAAGTCCTACGGATGATAGAGCAACGTGCAACTACCTTTTTCACTCATAAATAACCCCGCCTTACTCACCTTACTCATTCAGGAGAGTGTGTCTTCATTCCATCTCACCCTGGACGAGGTGGAATCTTAATTGCCTACCTGGAGGAGCAGGTAAAGGTAAAAGAAAAAAAAAAGATAAAAAAAATTAGCCTATAATTCTCAGGCGAGATTGAGTCGTCTTGCTAGTATACGAGTTTTAAATTAAGGAGTGATTCACAGACAGACAGACAGACAGACAAACATGCACGCAGCAGACTTTCACAGACAGGGAACCTTTAGAAACGGGAGTCATAATTACCCGGCGTCACACAATAATGGTCACTCAACCTTGACGAATTTGGAGAATAACAAAATTTAGCTGAAGAATTTATTAGAAAATGAAATGATTCTTTGATTAATATCGTTCCTTCCAGGCGTCGCAAAAATGGTGGTCATAATAACTCAAATAAGCAAATATCTCCAATGAAGAAATCAGTTACAATACGATTTTCTAAAAACCAATATCGTCCCTTAAAGGCGTCGCAAAAATGATGGTCATTGTACCTGAAATAACCAAATACTTCCGGTGGAAATTAATTATAGATCGAATGTGTCTTTTACTAAAGAGTCTCATTCAAGGCGTTGCAAAACCGATGGTCAATACGCCCAAAAAGAAGCCAATATTTCCACATTTTATTTGGTGGTGTTAGATAAACCAAAAAGGAATGACGACAACATCAAAACCAACGAGAAATTTAAATGCATCCCAAGTCATCTTTTCCTGGCTATTGTACGTTCTTAAATTGTCATCATCAACTAATCACTAACACTGAAACTTCAACCGGTAAGAACATTTTATTCCCGGTTTTATACACCACTTACCTCACCTGAGAGAGTCTATAATTGCTCGGCACAGGCTGAACTCTTTACCTGTCCAATCAGCGAGGCCATTCTGACACCCAAATTGATCGAGATGGAGGTTACAGTTCCTGAATCCTTACCTTGAAGGAGGCCCGTGATTGCTCTCTCCCTATTGGTTTAACCTCCGCCGTCGACCAATCAGAGGAGAGATCTCTCGGGGGTGTGTTTAGTTCTACGTTCCGCTCGTCTTTTTTGAGGGATTGGTAAATGTTTTTTTTAAAGCGTCTTAGTAAGATGAGGAAGGAATGAGAGAAAATGGCATTATTTTGGACGCTAATTAGTCTACCAAATTAAGATTTTATCAGCCCGAAAGAGCGATAATTTCCCGCCTAATCTGCAGATATCAGACTTGCAAGTAGTCCAGCGTTCTTCTTCTCTCAGGTGTAATTACAACGAAAGGTCTCCACCACCCACAGAGATTCCTCGGAGCTAGCAGGCGGTACTCCTAGTTTTTGTGGAGATATCGCCCCTTGTAACTCGAGGTAAACAGCCCTTGATATGACAGGAAGGGACCTGGGCTGTCGGGAAGGGTGTGGAAGAAGAAGGCTGGCCGCTGGAAGAGGTCTGGAAGAAGTGGTTGGCTGGCCTGGAAGTGTGGTATGGAACTGACTACGCTGGAAAGTGTAAACTGTGCAGAGGGTGAGAAAATTAGAAAGAAGCCCTTGATCATTTTTATTTTTATTTTTTATATTTTTTTCTGTCTGGAAGTGGTTTGCAGGCCTGGAAGTGTGGTATGGAACTGATTACTCTCGGAAGCGCAAACTGTGCAGAAGATGAGAGAGTTGGAGAGAAGCCTTTTATCATTTTTTTTTTTTTTTTTTTTTTTTTGTTCTGGAAGCTGTTGGCTAAGCTGGAAGTGTGGCATGGAATTGAATCCTCTGGAAAGTGTTAAATATGCAGAGGATGAGAGAATTAGAGAGAAGAATTTTTTGATAATTTATTCATTTTCTTTTACTTCTTTTACTTTTTTTCTGGGTCTGGAAGTGGTTTGCAAACATGGAAGTGTGGAATGGAACTGACTACTCTGGAAAGTGCAAACTATGCAGAGGGTGAGAGAATTAGAAAGAAGCCTTTGATAATTTATTTAATTTATCATTTTTCTCTCATTTTCTGGGTCTGGAAGTGGCTGGCTGGCTGGCCTGGAAGTGTGGTATGGATTAAACCACATCTTCCTCATTGACTGGAAAGTGTAAACTGTGCAGCGCATAAGAGTACTGGAGAGAAGTAGCCTTTAATGATATAATTTTTCTCTTTGTCTTGCTTAAAGAGATAAGTAGCCTTTATTAATTCATTTTTTCCTCTTACGTTTCTCATTATTTCATTTTCCAGCCGAATCTTCCTGGAAACCAACGACTGGACGTCTTGCTTGCCCGTCGTTCCAGCATCGCGCAGCTCGTTCTGATGGAATTTTATGTCCGGCGCTGCGCAATCTTGATACATAAATCGCGCCGAGTAACTTCATTAATGGCGGGAGGGTTTTTTGAGAGAGAGATGGGGGTGGTGGGGGGAGGGGCGGATAGCGGTTAATATTAGGAGTCTGGACGGGGTAGAGGGGTATTAGGTAGAGGGTGGTGGTTCTTTCCAGCGGATTCCCCAAAACGCTGCTCTAAAGCGATGGGAAATTGCTGATTATATCGAGGAGGAGATAAGATTTTAAGTGTATTTTCGGTCCAGGCTGGAGAGAGAGAGAGAGAGAGAGAGAGAGAGAGAGAGAGAGAGAGAGAGAGAGAGAGAGAGAGAGAGCCACGCCATAGGGATCTCGTCTCAGACTTTATATACGATGATGATGATCCCCTTAAGGACTTGGTTTCCCACTCAATTCGTGCAAGAAGGAGAAAACTAAGAAGAAGAAGAAGAAAGAAGAGAGAGAGAGGCGAGAGAGAGAGAGAGTGGGTGGGGGGGAGGGACCTCGTTCTCAGCTCTGAGAAGTATTTATATTGGCCCTGGTCCTCCTAATTTCCTAATTACAGGTGTGCTTGCTTGCTTGCTTGCTCCAAGGAATGCAAAAACTCGTGGTGTTAGTCTGAATGATAATGACTTTACACCGGTTTCGTTTCTCATGGAATGAAGCTTTTGACTTCTGACAACGGATGGCTTGATAGAAATATGCAAAAGGAACAGTTAAAGGCAGTTATATTTATAACTGAAGGTAAAAGTATCAGTTAAAGACAGTTATATTTATAAATGAAGGCAAAAGTAACAGTTAAATGACAGTTCTATTTATAACTAAAGGCAAAACGAACAGTTAAAGGCAGTTATATTTATAACTGAAGGCAAAAGAAACAGTTAAAGACAGTTCTATTTATAACTAAAGGCAAATGGAACAGTTAAAGGCAGTTATATTTATAACTGAAGGCAAAATAAACAGTTGAAGACAGTTATCTTTATAAATCAAGTCAAAAGGAACACTTAAAGACAGGGATATTTATAACTGAAGGCAAAGGGACAGTTGAAGACACGTTTGTAACTGAACTGCTGAATTGTGGGCTAACTGTCTCTGCAAAAAACATCTGGAGAATTAGTCTCATTCGGATTTCTTCCCACATAATCACACCACTTTCAAACAGCTCAGATCTGTACTTCCATTTCAACTATAGACTGTACTTTTTACCTTATCTTCACTGTGTCTATATTTCTCAAGCATTCAGCCCTTCCATGATTAATATATATATATATATATATATATATATATATATATATATATATATATATATATATATATAATGTTAATTTGGACAATGATTATTCAGTTCAACAGCTTCAGCCTTATTGGTCTTATGCAGTCTCGCATCCACACAGTACATCTATGTAGGAGTGTTGACTCACAATGTATATATATATATATATATATATATATATATATATATATATATATAATATATATATACAGTGTGCATCCATTTGTTTCTTTGCAATATATATATTTCAAAATTGAGAAAATACTTAAAAAAAATCTATAATTCTCATACAACGTCCATAACTAACCCAAAATTAATATAAATATGAGTTTCAAACCTCTACATAATTCACTAACCCTTTATGATAACAAAATTGAAAAACCACCAAAATATTGACCTATGACATTTCAACACCATTTATTTTCGTGAGTTTAATTTTCCGGATCTTTTTTTCTTTTTGGGGGTCTTTTTCGGGGGTCTATTCGGGTTGAGGGTAGGAGGGGTGAGGGGGGGGGGGTGGTTGAGGAGGTCAAAGACCCATCTTCAGGTCACAGAAGTCAAGAGATGCCTTTGGAGCAGATTAGTTCCGGGCTGACCAACCACAGTCATTTAACTTTCGTTATGCAAAGTGGCCCCGTTTCAGAGAGAGAGAGAGAGAGAGAGAGAGAGAGAGAGAGAGAGAGAGAGAGAGGTGAGTGTATCTTCTATAGTCATCGTCAAGAAAGAGGGAGAGGAGGAAAGTGAGACGGTGTTTAAGTTTATGTCTCAGGATTATCCTGAAATGAAGAGAGAGAGAGAGAGAGAGAGAGAGAGAGAGAGAGAGAGAGAGAGAGAGAGAGAGAGAGAGAGATTTTAAGCTTTTCTTTCTACATTTCTGCATCTTTGGAATCTATTACACTCAAACCAAAACATTAAGCTTTTGCCACCAATTTTATGTAACTCTGTCTACCTGTGGTCACCAGAGGTCATCTAAGGTCACCATAGGTCATTTGAGGTCATCTAAGGTCACCAGAGGTAACATGAGGGCATCACCAATTTGTAAACAGTCCCCATATCACTTTCATTGTGGTGAAAACTTTGTCTTTCTTGTTAATCCCATCACTGGTGAGACAGTCTACCTGGGTTCATCTAAGGTCACCAAAGGTCACATGAGGTCACTATAGGTCACCCGAGAACATCTCCAATTTGGAAACTGAACCTCAGTATCACTTCTACTGAATGGAAAACTGTCCTATCCAATGGAACCTCTGAAGAAGAATTGACATTCTATCTGAGGTCACCTGAGGTCATGTAAGGTCACAAGAGGTCACCAATTTGGACACCGAACCTCAGTATCACCTTCATTGTGGGGAAAACCCATCTCAATGAATTGACGGCCTACCTGAGGTCACCTAAGGCCACCTGAGGTTAGAGGTCAAAAGAGGTGATCTGAGGGCAACTGAGGTCATCAGGAGGTCCCCTGGTGCTATGGCCAATTTGAGAACTGAACCTTATTATGAATTTCATTGTCGTGAAAACCTTATCCAATTAAACCTCTAAAAAAGAATTGACATTCTACCCGGGGTTATTTTAAATCATCAGAGGTCACAAGAGGTCACCTCCAATTTGGAAACCTCAGCATCACCTCCATTGTCTGTCCAATTAAGCTCATCACAAAGAATAGAGATGGGTG
>NC_087223.1:15934521-15957021 GCF_015104395.2 Macrobrachium nipponense | reverse complement strand
AAACAATGTTTTAACAATTTGTGTTCACGAGAGTGAATTCCTTAACAATGATAATAACAATAATAAGATTTAACACTTGATATGTTAATAATTATTATGTTGTTTAAAAGAATGGCTTAAAATTAAGCGAGTTTGATTTATACATTGTTTTGTTCTATTTTCCTTACAATTCGCTTCTCAGGCCCAGCGATGTTTCTGAGTAAATGAGCCTGAGAGGCGAATTGTAAGGAAAATAGAAAAAAACAATATATAAAATCAACTCGATTAATTCTCTCATTCTCTTTAACAGCATTTGCATAAAAGAGGATCTTCTACCGAAAAATAATTATAGTTCTTATGGCGTTTGTTTCAATTGTACAGAAACTCTGAATAAGTTTTTGAACTCTTTAGCTTCTGAGTTTTGCTTACTCGGGGAGTAAGCCTACATAAAACTTTGTTGTTGTTGTTGTTGTTCTTGTTGGGGGGTAGGGGAGGTCTACGGAAGAGCCTAAAAAGGTCTGAAAAAGGTATTTTCGCGTTGAGTTAAAGATACAGGAATTTATGGGTAAGATTTTTGTGACTTATTTATCAGAATGAAAATGTAAAAGATAAATCATGTGAATGTTAAACAGTACAGAAAAATCATCACTAATAAAATACAGCGCATTTATTTTAATTTTCTTTGGTGACCACAGATTTTAGCATGCGCTCCGAGTAAGTTGGAGGTCGGATCACCCTTTTGTGATGTGGAAGAAAGGACGTACATATAACGTTGGTCAGACTCTTCGATAACCAGGTCACTTACAAAGGTAACAAGGCTATAAGGCCCCGTCCACACGGCCGAGCTTTGCTCGACGAACTTTGTTCGATGTGACGTCAGAAGCGGAGAAACCGCGGCAAAGTTCTGACTTTTCTCGCTGTTTCTACGCTTCTGACGTCACATCGGACAAAGTTCGTCGACCAAAGCTCGACCGTGTGGACGGGGCCTAAGAAAGTGATAGAAGTCAATGAAGTTACAGTCGCTTAGTAGATCTGAACATTATACCTTCTGAATTTTGATGTTGCAGGATGAATGTTGATTGCAACGTTGCTCTAGGCTCTAGGAAAATGTTGAATATCTGGGTAAAGATTGGTTCCGGATAAAGCAGGTGACTTGGCTTAGAGATGGCGAGGCAAAAATACTAAGACCAAACAGTCGTTTAGATAAAATAATCAGAACGGAGCACTAAAGCTTCTGGTTTTTGAAGTTGATTACAACATTGGTCTAGGATTCTAGGCTCTAAAGATGTTGAATGTTTGGATAAACAGATGTTTTTCGATAACCAGATCACTTACCTTCGAGATAGCAAGGCTATAGGAGTGATGTATAGGTCTTGGAAGTGAACAGTCGTATTGATAAGGATGAAAAAAAAAAACGCCACTTTTGTAGTGGACAGCAAAAGCCCTGAATTCAGATGAAAGAAAATCCGCCCCCCCCCTCTCCAACCCTAACGCCCCACCCATACACTACCTACCAGACATAAAACGTTCTTAATCAGTCAGATATAAGGCTTTAAAATAAGCCACGTAGCCATTCACGCCCTTGAACTATTTATTAATTAGACTTTTACGAGGCGGTGGAAGTAGGAGAATGTGAGGCTGGATGGTGGTTTGGGCGTTACGCCCCTTTGAATCCTGCCCAAGACGACCTTTAGAGGCCCTTATGAACCCCCCCACCCTCCCCAACCCACCCCCCCGGACTAGTGAGGGTAGGGGCACCGGGGAGGGCATGATTATAATACTGATTAGAAGACATGCCCCCAAGGGTACAGCGCTGTTTTGTACCGTAAGTTATTTCGAAGTTTGAGATCTCTCCGCATCTAGGTTGGATTATGTTTATACAAGGCTCAGGAGAGAGAGGAGAGAGAGAGAGAGAGAGAGAGAGAGAGAGAGAGAGAGAGAGAGAGAGAGGGGGGGGGGGCGGGGGATGCAGCGGGGGAGGGGGGGAGCCTGTGCAACTGTGTGAGTACCTTCCATGAATCTTCAATTTTTTGGTTTTAGAAAATTGAAGTCTTTTTAAAGAGAGAGAGAAAGAGAGAGGCGGATGAGCCTTTGCAACTGTGTCAGTATCTTCCATGAATCTTCAATCTTATCTGAGGAACTTTAAGGTCTTTTTAGAGAGAGAGAGAGAGAGAGAAAGAAAGAGAGAGACAGACAGACAGACAGTCAGAGAGAAGCTGGTTCACAAGCGTGTCAGTCTGTTTAATAGAATTGTATTATATATATATGGATAAAATTGTATGATTTTTAAAGAACAAGGGAGAGAGAGAGAGAGAGAGAGAGAGAGAGAGAGAGAGAGAGAGAGAGAACTTCCTCACGATTCGCTCTAGACTTCTTTATTATGATTGCCTGGGCTCGCTTTATGGGAGAGACATGTCACATTGCATTAACTGGAACGGTCTGCCCTAATCTGATGGGTGATTGGATCGTATCTCCCAGGCGTGTGTCTTCAGAACTAATTATTCTCTCGTCCTCTTCTTCTTCTTCTTCTTCTTCTTCATCATCTTCTTCTTCTTCTCTTTGTTTATTAGGCCGCAAGACCTCTTAGCTCTGATGTACAGCAGTAATTTTATAACCGTCTAATTAATCTTTACGGATATGTAACCTAAATACATTGTTTTTTTGTATGTAATTCTCACTGAATTAAATCATATGATTATCTCCCCTTCCTACTATTTACTTAATTGAATTATTATTTGTAATTATTCGTGACCTTTTCGTCACAGGATTACTACAATTCATGAGTATGTTGCAATATACTTAAGTTTAATATTTTTTTTAATTGTTTACAGGAATAATACTGTTCAAGACTACACTACAGTATACTTATGTTAGTTTTCTTAATGAAAATTTAGTTACATGAATAAGATAATTCAAGAATATACTACAATATACTAAAGTTTAATATTTTTTTGTTTTTTTGAAAAATTGGTCGCACGTATAATACAATTCTTCAAGAATATACTACAAGAGACTTAAGTTTGATTTTTATGAAAAACTGGTTACAAGAATAATGGATGTAAAGAATATACTACAATATGCTTTAGTTCGATTTTTTTAATAAAAAATTGGTCTTATGAATAACATAGGTAACGAATATAAATGATACTACAATATACTGAAGTTAATTTTTTGTATGAAATATTGGTCACATGAATAAAATAATTCAAGAATATACTACAATATACTGAAGTTAAATTTATTTATAAAAAAAAACTGGTCACAGGAATAATACAATTCAAGAATGTACCACAACATACATAGCTTGAATTTTTTAAATAAAATATTGGATACAATTTTTAAACAATTCAAGAATATGCTACAATATACTTAGGTTTGATTTTTTAATATAGAATTGGTTATAGGAATAATACAATTCAAGAATATACTACAGTATACTTGAATATGATTTTTCAATGAAAAATTGGTTGTAGAAATATACAATTCAAGAATATACTACTATATACATAAGTTTTTTTTTATGTAACATTGGTCACATGAATAATATAGTTCAAGAATATATTGCAGTATACTCAAGTTTAAATCTTTTAATGAAAAATTAGTTACAGGAATATACAATTCAAGAATATAGTGCAGTTTACTTCAGTTTAAATGTTTTATGAAAAATTTGTCACACAAATAAAATAATTCAAGAATATACTAAGATATACATAGCTTGAATTTTTTTTATATAAAATTGGTGACAGGAATCATACAATTTAAAATTTACTAGAGTATACTTATGTTTAGCTTTTTTTTTGTGAAGAAAATGGTTACAGGAGTGATACAATTCAAGAATAGAGTACAATATACTTACGTTTAATTTTGTTACAAAACAGTGATGGGTCTTAAAATTAATTAGGTTAAGGAATTATTGTTCAAAGTCATACTTACCTTAAAATATTACGCCACTAACAAAAATGATTTATTAAATTTTTCCCTAAAAAATAAATTTCGAATAATGGTCATTCTTTGTATATACTTTAATTCAAATTTTCTTGCCCTTCATTTTGAACAAAAGTATTTTCTTCTACGTTCCTCTAAAAACCAAAGTCAATTTTTGCAATAATCCTTTAAAACCAAGTCATTTTCCTCA
Source organism: Macrobrachium nipponense (assembly GCF_015104395.2). Classification (NCBI taxonomy): domain Eukaryota; kingdom Metazoa; phylum Arthropoda; class Malacostraca; order Decapoda; family Palaemonidae; genus Macrobrachium; species Macrobrachium nipponense. Next base: position 15,952,907 of record NC_087223.1, on the reverse strand, counting down.
ATATTCGTTTAAAAAACAAATTCATTTTCTTCAATATTCTTTTAAAAAACAGGTTATTTTCTTCACTATTCATTTAATTTCAACGTCAATTTCGTCACTATTTCTTTAAAAACAAATTCAGTTTCTTCAATATTCCTTTTAAAAACAAATTCGTTTCTTCATTATTCCTATAAAAAACAAATTCAATTTCTTCAATATTCCTTTTAAAAACATATTCAGTTTCTTCAATATTCATTTAAAACCAACGTCAATTTCTTCACTATTTCTTTAAAAACAAAATAAATTTCTTCAATATTCCTTTAAAAAACAAATTCAGTTTCTTCAATACTCCTTTTAAAAACAAATTTAGTTTCTTCAATATTCCTTTAAAAAACAAATTCAGTTTCTTCAATATTCATTTAAAAGCAAAGTCAATTTCTTCACTATTCCTTTCAAAACAAATTAAATTTCTTCAATATTCCTTTTAAAACCAAGTCATTTTCCTCTATATTGCTGTTAAAAACAAATTCAATTTCTTCAATATTCTTTTAAAACCAAAGTCAATTTCTTCACTATTATTTAAAATCCAAAGTCAATTCCTTCAATATTCCTTTTAAAAAAAACATATTCAGTTTTTTTCATTGGTAAGAGGTTCCAACTTCTCCCAACCCTCCCCCCCGACACCACGATTGAGAGGATTAAGTTCGATCCCTGCCAAGGGCCAGGGATGTGAGTGTGTTCCTTTCTCTCTCTCTCTCTCTCCTCTCTCTCTCTCTCTCTCTCTCTGTGGCGTTCCGAGTATCAACAACAAACACCTCTGAACGCGACGATGAAAATCATGGCTGGCTCCTAAACCCTGACTACAACCACCTCTGGGATGACACATCCTGAAGTCTTACCTGTCACCATCCACACCTGTGCAAATGGGATCGTTAACGGGCCGAAAGAGGCCCGGTCCTTAATCCTTCCTTTTTGCGAGAGATCGCCGCCACGGATTTCAGCAGAGGATTTAACTTGTACAGTGAGATGACTCACCTGTGCAAAGACACTTCCTCCCTCCCTCCCTCCCTCACCTGAAGTTACGACCCGATTAAGGCCCATCAGAGACGGGCTTTCTTCTGTATCCCGGCGTATATAGAGAACGCGCCCTCGTAAACACAAGAAGGGAGTTCGGGGCTCAACGAGTTCGTTAAATGGGATTTAAAGAAGGTGTTGATAGATTTAGACCTTTGGCTGTCAGGGATTATGTCTTGAGGAGTCCTCTGGAAAAAGGACGGATTCAATTCTACACCAGCCTGAGGAGATCCTACTGCTGCTGCTGCCGCCGCTATGGAGAGAGTATTAGGGCCTGCCGAAAACTTCCTTGCAGTCCGAAGCTTTATTCTGAATATCACGTGATAACTTCGTCGGAAATACGAACTTCTAAACTTCACCACTTTTTACTTATAACGTCATAACTCCTCTTCTTTCCCACCGTTATAGTTTTACTAAGGGGTCGGTTGCCTGATGCGCCTTTCCTTACAACATCAGGCGTGGTTTATTATTTGCCAAAGGGGTTTTTACGACCACATGCCCTTGCTGTCATCAACCACTGTTACTGGAGGTGGGCCTAGCCTGACTAAGAAGTCCACTGCAAGACGCCGTTTCCACGTTTTGGCGGTGGGCCTAGCCATTTACGAAAACCCACACCTGCAAAGGCAGCAGTTTATAGTTATTGGCGGTAGGCCTCACCTTTTTACTAAAAAAGTCCACCTGCAGGCAGCAGTTTCCACAGTTATTGGCGGTGGGCCTAGCCATTTACTAAAACATCACCTGCAAGCAGCAGTTTTCCATAGTTTTTGCGGTGGGCCTATCATTTACTAAAAAGTCACCTGCAAGGCAGCAGTTTCAGTTATTGGCGGTGGGCCTAGCCATTTACTAAAAAGTACCTGCAAGGCAGCAGTTTCCATAGTTATTGGCGGTAGCCTCACCTTTTACTAAAAAGTCCAACCTGCAGCAGCAGTTTCCACAGTTATTGGCGGTGGGCCTAGCCTTTGACTAAAAAGTCCACCTGCAAGGCAGCAGCTTCCCTTTGTTATTGGCGGTGGGCCTAGCCTTTGACTAAAAAGTCCACCTGCAAGGCAGCAGCTTCCCTAGTTATTGGCGGTGGGCCTAGCCATTTACTAAAAAGTCCACCTGCAAGGCAGCAGCTTCCATAGTTATTGGACGGTGGCCTAGCCATTACTAAAAAGTCCACCTGCAAGGCAGCAGTTTTCCATAGTTATTGGCGGTGGGTGCCTAGCCATTTACTAAAAAGTCCACCGCAAGGCAGCAGTTTCCATAGTTATTTTGGCGGTGGGCCTAGCCATTTACTAAAAAGTCCACCTGCAAGGCAGCAGTTTCCACAGTTATTGGCGGTGGGCCTAGCCTTTTACTAAAAAGTCCACCTGCAAGGCAGCAGTTTCCACAGTTATTGGCGGTGGGCCTAGTCTTTTACTAAAAAGTCCACCTGCAACGGCAGCAGTTTTCCATAGTTATTGCGGTGGCCTAGTCATTTACTAAAAAGTCCACCTGCAAGGCAGCAGTTTTCCATAGTTGATTGGCGGTTGGGCTTAGTCATTTACTAAAAAGTCCACCTGCAAGGCAGCAGCTTCCCTTTGTTATTGGCGGTGGGCCTAGCCTTTGACTAAAAAGTCCACCTGCAAGGCAGCAGCTTCCCTTTGTTATTGGCGGTGGGCCTAGCCTTTGACTAAAAAGTCCACCTGCAAGGCAGCAGTTTCCATAGTTATTGGCGGTGGGCCTAGCCATTTACTAAAAAGTCCACCTGCAAGCAGCAGTTTACCACAGTTATTGGCGGTGGGCCTAGCCATTTACTAAAAAGTCCACCTGGCAAGGCAGCAGTTTCCATAGTTATTGTTGCGGTGGGCCTAGCCATTTACTAAAAAGTCCACCTGCAAGGCAGCAGTTTCCACAGTTATTTTGGCGGTGGGCCTAGCCATTTACTAAAAATCCAAAAACCTGCAAGGCAGCAGTTTCCACAGTTATTGGCGTGGGGCCTAGCCATTTACTAAAAAGTCCACCTGCAAGGCAGCAGTTTCCACAGTATTGGCGGTGGGCCTAGTCTTTTACTAAAAAGTCCACCTGCAAGGCAGCAGTTTCCACAGTTATTGGCGGTGGGCCTAGCCATTTACTAAAAAGTCCACCTGCAAGGCAGCAGTTTCCATAGTTATTGGCGGTGGGCCTAGCCTTTTACTAAGAAGTAAGACTGCAAGACAGCAGTTTCCACAGTCATTGGCGGTGGGCCTAGCCATTTACTAAAAAGTCCACCTGCAAGACAGCAGTTTCCACAGTCATTGGCGGTGGGCCTAGCCATTTACTAAAAAATCCACCTGCAAGGCAGCAGTTTCTACGGTTATTGGCAGTTGGCCTCGCCTTTGACTAAAAAGTAAGACTGCAAGGCTGCATCTGTCCTTTTAGTCGCCTTTTACGACACGCAGGACCTAAAGTGGTAGTATTCTTACACCCTTACCACAAGGTAGTTAGTCATAACTCTGTACTGCAGTTAAAATCAGCTGTAGATTTATTTCGGAATACAGTTATATTATGGACGGCCCTCTGTATGTTGAATTGTTTGTCAGGTGGTTACTGTAGCTACTCTCCATGCCTGTTTAAGCACACTATAATAATAAATCAGTAACTAGGGTGGTGTCTACGCACTGAAAACCATTTCAAATATGATTGTTCCTACTCTGGGAATCACCACAGACTCTGGTTGAAATATATTGTGAGAAAATTCCTATATTTCAGCAGCAATTCAAAAATTCCCATGCAATGCTAACTGGTAATTCCACAGGTGATCGATAGTTAATATTCATTTGTCACAAGTAACGCAAATTCAACATTATGTCTTTATTGAACGTTTTTGTGGAATTTTCTGATATAAAACATGAACGTTTTCTTGCATGAGTTGGTTTTGTAGTTTGGTGGGTTAAACTGAAAGTCTTCACCACATAGTTAAGCCTTCGTCCTTCACACTCTCTCTCTCTCTCTCTCAAAGCTTCTGCTAGTAGCCTGTCCATCCTACATACTTTTCTCCCTCATCCTTCCTGCTTCACCCTGAATATGAAGTCATCCCCCAAATCACCTCAGACGATCATCATTAGGGCCATTTTGTGATGCCAGGTATCACCTCAGAACGGTCCATTAAGTTGAGGAACCTTTTCATATTTTCTTTTTTTTTTGACGCTGCCTGCCTGCCTGCGCTTACGTCCCACACAAAAGAGGTCTTAATTATATACATGATTTATCTCTCTCTCTCTCTCTCTCTCTCTCTCTCTCTCTCTCTCTCATACACTACCTTACGTACATTTGCCCACCCACGAATCTAAAGATATAATGATGTATCTGTTTATCACCTTTTGCGACGCAAGTACCTTCCCCAACTCTCTCTCTCTCTCTCTCTCTCTCTCTCTCTCTCTCTCTCTCTCTCTCTCTCTCTCTCTCTCTCTCTCTCTCTCGGGAGAGGGAAATGGACAGAGAGAACGAAGGCTTTCACTCGTTATGTAATATCACCTCCTACAAACCTGACCAGACTTCAAATTCGACTGAGATAAATTATCATGTCTTTTGTTTGTGTGGTCAAAATGTCCTGAGCTGTCGATATATATTGTAAGTCAGACCCACCGCTGGAAATTCGTTTGCTTTCTTTGTTTCCTTTGGGGGTTCACACCTTCTTAGTGACGCTTAGAGGTTGTTTGAAGATACCAGAGAAGTGAATCTTCAATTGCGACCCAATTTCTTTCATAATGAAATTGTAGCTTATCTCATGAAATATCTACTATGATTTTGACCATGTCAAGTGATGTTTCTCGAGTATAATGAAAGTCTGTAAGATTTAACCGATAGGATAATACCCAGCTCACAAGTATGATACACAAATAAGTTTATTTTTTATTATTATTAAATATGACTAATCTAATGGGCCACCGAAATACGCATCAGTTTTCCTAATCTACTCGTGTGTTAATCTTGAGATCTCGTTAGGTTTGTAAGTTTTTTTACACTTCGTTCTTATTTCACATTGTTTTGAAGGTTGTTTTTCCTTTGTTTTCCTGTTGGTTTTGTTTTGGTTCTCATTTCTTCAATTGATAATTTGTGGTTTTCTGAATTCTAGTTCTATTTGAGGTCAGCTGTAAAGCGTGAAATGGAACAATTGAATTATTACAACTAAACAAAAGTAATTTAAAGTTTAACATCCCCAAACGTTGAAATTGACTATGAAAATAATCGTTTTCTCCCAGGTGGTCTAGTTTACGTAAGTGAGAGACAGTAGGCTTTAGAAAGCTTCTCTCTCTCTCTCTCTCTCTCTCTCTCTCCTCTCTCTCTCTCCTCTCTCTCTCTCTCTCAGGAAGGAAGTTTTAAAATTATTTTTTTTTCAGCAGAGAGGGAAGGGTAACTCGGATGAATGTCTATATTTTACTCTCTCTCTCTCTCTCTCTCTCTCTCTCTCTTTTATGATCTTCCGACACTTGTTTTTCCTCCTAGCCCCTCCACTTCCACTTAACCCATCCCGGTTCCCCCTACTCCCTACCCCCTACTCCCTAGTCCATACTCCACTAACTCTCCCATCTCAATTAAGGCTTAACCATACCAGCCCCGGGTCCCCCTTTGGACTTAAATTTTGACACCGCCGCATTTTTACCCCAGAGGTGCGGAGGCCACCCAGGGGATCTCGAGATGGCCACACCTCTCTCTCTCTCTCTCTCTCTCTCTCTCTCTCTCTCTCTCTCTCTCTTTTTCCCTCTCGCTCTAGGAGATTTCAACGCTTCCTGAAGACATTATCCTGGGGGCCTTAGAACTCCGGGTTACATCTGACGCCGGTTAATTGTAGAGTCGTCCGGCCTATAAAAAATTCGGCTCACAGGATCCAGCTACTGGATTAAGTCGAAACTTAAAAATTCGAAGTGTGAAGTGAGTCCAGGGTTTAATTTTTCCATTTAAAGGGAGAAAAAATATTTAGATTGAACAATTTTATATGTTCTTGATTGGGAATACAATCATTATTTACAAAGTTAGGATTAAGAATATTCAATGTTCTTGATTTGTAAAAAGATCACTAATATTCACAATATGGATCTATAGATTCAGTATTAGGCAGCAGTAATACTGGAATGATGAAGTTATTATTATATTATTATTATTATTATTATTATTATTATTATTATTATAGAATAAGCCTTGGGGACTATTGACTTGATTTTCAAGCTTCCAAAGAACATTTTGATGTTCATTTGAAAGGAGTTGCAGAAGACGATAGGAAATTCAAAATAATAAAAAAAAATCTTCAGATTAATTGAAAGTTAGTTATAAACTGTTGAAGAATAATAAGCTAGGACATCAATAAATTTAAAATCTCGAGGTCAATGGAGAGTTGGTTATAGTCTGCCAGGTAAAAATTAGACACTGAATAAGAATGTATAAGAATATTAGGAATAACATATGGATTCAAGGAACGAGATAAATTAGAATACCATTGAGGTATCAACCCCTGATGGGAAGGTTACAAGACTTCCCATATGGGTGGTCTGATACCCTCATCCATCTTGGGATGGTTCTGGGGAAGTAGGTGACCACAGCCACACCTTCCATACGTCTACCTCACTTATTTTCCTTTCCATGCCCTCATGCCAAGAATGCCCCGACCCTGTGATACGTTAAAGACCCCTGGGGTTAGTGGGTACCCGTCACAAGGTGTTAGATATTACGTCTTAATTCAGTATGGGTCAAATGAATGTGCGAGTTTATGTGACATTTGATTAGAGGGAAAGAGAAAGAGTCTTATATTCACTCTCTGGCTGTGAGTAGTTGCCCGTTACTTGTTGTGAAATAAAAGTGACTGTGAATACAGGGTTGTGTAAAGTTAACATATATTAACTCAGTTTTGATCTATCCATACAGCCATCCTAGGCTTTCATGTATTTTTCAAACAACCCCTTATTTGTTAAGGTAGAAAGTTCTTTATTTACTCTCTGGTTGTGAGTAGTTGTTAGTTACTTGTGAAAAAAATGTGATTGTGAATATAATATATCTGTGTAAAAGTAACATAAATTAAATCGGGTCTGATATACCGTACAACAAATTTTATATTTCCGTAAAGCTTCTAATTCAGTTCTTGTATTTTCCAATACCACACAATTTGACATTCATATCTGTTGAGTAACATGTACTAATTTGCATATATCGACCCTTTTCTTTCTACCTCATTTGCATATCATATTATTATTTTGTCATTTTCCTACACCCTAAAGTGGACCGTAAGAAATTTCGTGGCAGACTGCTTCTGGTCAGGGAGACCCTTTTGTTCCCACCTACAATAACTCCTATATATATACCTCCTATATTTATCTCTCGACGATCTGCATAAAGCAACCTTTACATTTCGTCTATAATCGGTAACTGCACCTCTCTCTCTCTCTCTCTCTCTCTCTCTCTCTCTCTCTCTCTCACTTTGACCATAATTCTCTTCTGTAGGACTCAGCTAGGAAGACCCTTCCTGGTCACTTTATATCCTCCATCTCGGACGGGTTTTAACAAATGTCGCGGAGGTAACCAGCTAATTATTGATTTTCAACAGTCTCTCTCTCTCTCTCTCTCTCCAACCGTTGTTTCACTCTCTCATTCTTTGTCTCTCTATTGTAATATTTTCCTTTCGTCATTTATGCTTTCTCTCTCTCTCTCTCTCTCTCTCTCTCTCTCTCTCTCTCTCTCTCTCTCTCTTTTCCTTTTCGCCATCAATACTTTCTCTCTCAAACTCTCTCATAGTGTCTATGGCATCTCAGTTTCTTTGTCCTAAGACATTCTCTCTCTCTCTCTCTCTCTCTCTGTCTCTCTCTCTCTCTCTCTCTCTCTCTCTCTCTCTATCTCTCTCACCAACCACCTGTCGTGGTTGGCTCTCTGATCTATAGGGGAGATATTTCTCCCACTTATGTTCCACAGAGATTAATTGAGTTTTTATCAAGGTAAATTTCGTGAAGGAGCGTCGACCAAACCCTTTGTCTCTCTCTCTCTCTCTCTCTCTCTCTCTCTCTCTCATCTCTCTCTCATCCTCTCTCTCTCTCTCTCTCTCTCTCTCTGTAGGTGATTTCAGAAGCTCCAATGGAGGGAGACGTTACCTAATTTTTAGCTAATATTTTTTTTGTGTGGTGGTGTTTCTACTTGTTACTTGTACTCTCTGTCTCTCTGGCTCTCTCTCTCTCTCTCTCTCTCTCTCTCTCTCTCTCTCTCTATAATATATATATATATATATATACATACATAACATACATATATAATATATATATATATATATATATATATATATATATAATATTATATATATATGTGTGTGTGTGTGTGTGTGTGTGTGTGTGTGTGTGTGTGTATGACTGGACTGGTAAAAATGTTCTGTAACAACAGAATTCCATCTAATAAAAGGAGCCCATAAAAAACACCAAAATATAGTACCTTTCTCTCTATATTTTGGTGTTTTATGGGCTCCTTTTATTATATATATATATATATATATATATATATATATATATATATATATATATATATATATATATATATATACACACTATCAAATACTAGAAAATTCCGTTGAAATTTACCCTCATTAATGTATGGCCAAAATACGCCTTAATTTAGTGACATTAAAATTCCTGGGGTCCTGACACCCTTACATTACCAATTGGCCGAATCATGGTTCCTTTTGCTACATGATTTTGGCCGACTTTGACACCTCCGTATTAACTAGTAGCTTACCTGTTCCTCACCTTTGAGGAACATAGGAATTCCTGCATTCCTGTAGCCACTCCTTGCAACTCTTGGATGCTGTATTTCTATGTATATTTGGTTTTGTATTTTTGTAACATTATTTGCAAGTTCCTTTGAAGGAATGAAGGAATTCCTGTATTCCTGTAAACCCTTTCTTTCAATTCTTGGATTTTGTGGTTTTATGTAAGTTTTCCTTTTTTTGATTTTGTAATATTGTGAAAGTGTTTATGGTTCCTGTTAGGAATACAGGAATTCAAAGGCCTTCGTGTGGAATGTAGGAATTCCTGTATTCCTGAAAAGCCTTTTTCAACCCCTGAATTCTGTATATATATATATATATATATATATATATATATATATATATATATATATATATATATATATATATATATATATATATATATATATATATATATATAATATATATATATATATATATATATATATATATATATATATATATATATATGTGTGTGTGTGTGTGTGTGTGTGTGTGTTTTAGTAATATTATGAAGGACTCTGGAGGTTCGTGTTAGGAATGTAAGAATTCCAAAAGCATTTGGAAGTTCCTGTATGGAATGTAGGAATTCCTGTAATCCTTTCAACTCTATGTTTCTGTATTTCTATGAAGTTTTAATTTTTTCATATTTTGTAATATCATGAAGGACTTTGTACGTTTCAGTGAGGAATGTGATAATTCCTGTATTCCTGTAATCGGTCTTTCAAAATTTCAATTCTGTATTTTAATGTAATTTCTTCTTATTTTGTAACATTATGAAGGCATTTTGGGATTCCTGTTAGGAATGTAAGAATTCCAAAGGCATTTGCAAGTTCTTTATGGCATGTAGGAATTACGGTATTCCTGTAATCCCTTTATCGACTCTTGAATTCGGTATTTGTATTTATTTAGTTGTTTTGTAATTTTGTAATTATATAAAGACATTTACGGTGTCTCTGGGGATTTCTGTAATATTGGATGATTCTTCTATTGTTATTTATATGATTACAATTACTTGTGGTTCTGTATTTGTGCTTTTCTTGTTCAGTTTTTGATGATTATCATTCTCTCTCTCTCTCTCTCTCTCTCTCTCTCTCCTCTCTCTCTCTCTCTCTCTCTCTCTACTTGGCCAGGTATTGGCAAGGCGAGATTAATTTGATAATTATATTGGAAAAAACTCAAAAGTTTTATTTTAAAAACTTAATTAGGACCTAGATGAACCAGGTTTTATCAGGTCAAAATGTAGAAAAGAAAAAATAACAGAATAAACGAGAGAGAGAGAGGAGAGATAGAGAGAGAGCGAGAGAGAGAGAGAGAGAGAATTAAAATCAAACAAATAAAATATAATAAAACTAAGAAAGTTAACAAACGAAAATTAAAACTAAATTTTTAAAAATACGTTGAATTCGCAATGAAATCTAGATTTGAAAAAAACTGAGTTAAAAAGTAAGAAGTAATTCAGACTAAAAGGAAAAACATAGAAAACAAGAGATGAAAAAAAAATCACAATGAAATAAAAATAAAAAGGAAGAGTTAAAGAGTAAGGATTTTAAATAATAATAATAAAAAATAAAACTAAAATGTTAAAAAGTAAGGATACATTTTTTTTTTTAATGAAAACAAGAGTTGCTGTTCTGGCTCAGATGTGAAATCATCTTGACGAATTTCATCAGCTGAGATGAATTTACGATCTTGGGATGAACGCCTCACATTGTAATCACAGGCTGTGTCTAATCCGCACTTGCTGATGAGAGAGAGAGAGAGAGAGAGAGAGAGAGAGAGAGAGAGAGGAGAGAGCAGAGAGAGAGAGAGAGAGAGAGAGAGAGTAATTGCAAGATGGTGGATGGAAACTTTACCAGGACCAGTTGATGAAATGTGGTTTTATAAGAGAGAGAGAGAGAGAGAGAGAGAGACACGCAGTATTCAGTAGTTTTTCAAAATTGGTATAGTTAACTATAAAACCATAATATAAAGCATTGTTGATATTTTCATTATATTCCATATCAGCGCTGCAATAATAATAATAATAATAATAATAATAATAATAATACAGATTTAAAATAATCATCCACTCATTAATGTCCATATTCATATATAATTAAAATATTATTCGCAAGGTTCCCAAGCAACAAAAGGAATATTTAATTAGGACAGGCGAAGAGCATTTAATTCTCTTATTGTATAATAATTATGGGTAATAATCGAGAAAAGAATAATCGTGCTTAAGTATTATAAAGCAGTAATAATTTGTAAACTCTCTCTCTCTCTCTCTCTCTCTCTCTCAAAGACGGAATTGAAGAATTATTATAGGACTAGTAAGGCGATAAAGGATTACGACACATCCTATAAACGTCTCTATTTACGCCGTCCCCTCTCTCTCTCTCTCTCTCTCTCTCTCTCTCTCTCTCTCTCCTCGTCTCTCTCTCTCTCTCTCTCTCTCTCTCTCTCTCTCTCTCTCTCTATCAATCCTTCTCCACTTCCTCGTCGTTAAGTCCCAATTTGGCCTTCGACAAGCGCTAGACTGATATCGGGAAGACATCCACAATGAAGTAATGATAAGAGTTTAAAACGAAAAAGAGAAAAAAAGAGATAGAGAATTCGACTCACAGAATCAAACACCAGACAGCTGTAAGGGCGAGAGAGGCTGCGTTCAGCAGGGGAACTTGGTCCTTCGAGGCGTTGACGCTCCGGAGGCGCGTTTAACAAGAGGCTTTTGGAAGTCTTGAGTCTAGAAAGAGAGAGAGAGAGAGAGAGAGAGAGAGAGAAGCGTCGTATCATTATCTCTGCCATCTGGGTAATCAGTGCTCTCTCGCGGCCTCTCGCTCCACTCCATATATCTCCGAGGGCGCCAATCATCACACCTCCATCACCAATGGGCGCAAAGATAACCTCTAATACGACGCCGAAGTGCTGGCGAAATGAGCGGGGCTTCGCTCTTTAAGGCAGAGCATAAGCACGCCTCATTCCTCCCCAACCTCCTCCTCCTCCTCCTCCTCCTCCTCCCCCACAACCCGCGCCCGATGCGCGCCTTATTTTTAAAAGCGATTTGGGGCCTTCTTCGTCTTCTTTTTTCCGCCCTGACTTTTTGGAATGGAGTCTCCACCTCTTGTAGGTCCTCCACCAAGACCCAGATGGTACCATCTCCCCACCGGCCTCCGAGTGCCGAGCTTTTTGTCTCGGGTTTCTGCATGGTCTTTCACTTAGCTTATCTCCGGCAGGTATTACAGCTTATGGTCTGTGATCTCGGCTTGATCTCGGCTTGTGCTTGTTATAGCCGAGATTAAGATTAATTTTTTACTCCGGGTTATGACACCAGATGGAGGAAGACGAAATTGAAAGGGGGAAAACATTCATTTCGAGCCAGATGACGCTGTAGTACTACAAGTCTGCAGTCGGACATAGGTCTAATGAGGTGTTGGGTTTTCATATGGTTTCAGTAGAAGTTACTGCATTGTCTTTGTTTCTATAACAGACACCAATGCTGCTTTTAGTTTTCTCTCTCTCTCTCTCTCTCTCTCTCTCTCTCTCTCTCTCTCTCTCTCTCTCTCTCTCATTAATTGCCAAATGAAGATATTACAACGGACGCTGCCAGTCTCCTGCTTTATAGGAAATAGCTACCTTCCCCCCGGCCCCCGCCCCCCAAGCACCTGAGGTCTCTTACCTGTAATTATGGAAGGAATTCATACCTGCGATTTCATACCAATTAATTTCCTAATCTGGCATATCTGAATGCTTTGGAGATACGGTTGAAAGACAGAGAGAGAGAGAGAGAGAGAGAGAGAGAGAGAGAGAGAGAGAGAGACTGAGAGAGAGATGAAATGAGAGAGAGAATATAGAGAGAGTACAATAATAAAAAAAAAGGGGGAGAGAGATGAGAGAGAGAGAGAGAGACTAGTTTCAGAGGATTAAATGAAATGATTGAATATTAGTATATGTATGTTATACATATATATATATATATCATAATATATATATATTATATATATATATTATATATATATATAATATAATATATATATATATATTATTATATATCATATATATATAATATGTGTGTGTGAGAGAGAGAGGAGAGAGAGAGAGAGATAAGTTTCATGTACGTATAAATGAAATATTGAATAAATATGTATGTATATGTATATATATGTATATGATATATATATATATACATATATATATATATATATATATATATATATATATATATATATATATAGATATATATATATAGATATACAGACAGACAGACAGACAGAGTTATTTATAAACAGGCAGACAGTGTAAGAGAACTCAGAATTATTTATAATCTGAAGAAGCATCACAAAGAGAGAGAGAGAGAGAGAGAGAGAGAGAGAGAGAGAGAGAGAGAGAGAGAGAGAGAGAGAGATTTGGGAAAGCATCATAAATACAATCTATCTCCTCGAATTATCATAATCCATAACTTGATACCAGCCTCCTTGTCATGATTATAATGACGAATTATCTGGAAATAATGATTGATCTTGGGTCTGAACCTTGCCCAGTCTAGCTTGGTTTGATTAGTGTTAATAACTGTCAAAATTATGCCTTTGATACATTCAATAACCGTTGTGGTTGATTATTTATTTTCTTTATTAGATGACTAATGAGCTGTAGCCCCACAGAACTCGCTCCTCTCTCTCTCGTCTCTCTGCTCATCTCTCAGTCTCACTCTCTCTCTCTCTTCGCTCTCTCTCTCTCTCTCTCTCGACCAATGATTAACGACCTCCTATTAGCTTGTTAAAGAAAGCAGTACTACCTGAACTTAATTATCTCCTCCAACCCCCCACTGCCTTATATGCCTTATTTATGCAAAATTCATTCCTTATTTATACTTAAATTCATGCTTTATTAATTTTTAAATTCCTGCCTCATTTACACCTAAATTCAAGTCTTATTTGTGCCTACATTTATGCCCTATTTAGGCCTAGATTCATGCTTTATTTAGGCTTAAATTCATGCTTTATCTACGGACACATTCATGCTTTATTAATGCCCAAATTCATACTTTAATAATGCACAAATTCATGATTTATTTATGCCCAAATTCATACCTTGTGTATTCCTAAATTCATGCCTTATTTATGCCCAAATTCATACCTTATTTATGCCAAAATTCATACCTTATTTATGCCAAAATTCATGCCTTATTTATACCTTATTTATACTTAAATTCATGCTTTATTTGTGCCCAAATTCATACCTTATTTATGCATAAATTCATACTTTATTTATAGTTATTTGCACTAAATTCATGCTTTGTTTATGACCAAATTCATGCTTTATTTAATCCCAAATTCATGCTGCATTTATGCCTAAATTCATGCCTTACTTATGCTTAAATCAATGCCTAATTTATACTTAAATTTATGCCTTAATTATGATCTAATAAATGCCTGATTTATGCTTAAAATCATACTTTATCTGTACCCATATTTATACTACATTCATGCTTTATTTATGACCGAATTTATCCTGCATTTATGCTCATATTAATGCTTTATTTATGCCTTATTCATCCTTTTTATGCCCTCACTCATGCTTTATTTTTGCCCTCATCCATGTTTTTTATACCCGAATTCATGCTTTATCAATTTCCAAATTCACGCCGTATTTATTATGCCTTAATTCATGCCTTATTTATGCCTACATTCATGCCTTATTTATGCCCAAATTCATGCTTTATTTATGCCGAAATTTATGCCTTATTTATGCCTTAATTAGTGCTTTATTTATGCCTTAATTTGTGCCTTATTTATGCCTAAATTCATGCCTTATTTATGCCGAAATTCATGCTTTATGTGTGCTCAAATTCATGCTAAATTTATGCCCAAAAGCATGCCTTACTTATGCCCAAATTGATGCTTTATCTATGTTCAATTTCATGCTTTGTTTATACTTAAATACATGCCTTATTTACGCCTACCTTCAGGCATTATTTATGCTGCCTAGATTTATCTTTTATTAATTCCCAAATGTATGTTTCATTTATACTCAAATTAAAGGTTTATTAAGCACAAATTCATTCCTTGTATATGTCTGAATTCATACTTTATTTGTGCCCAAATTCTTACTTTATTTATGCCCAAATTCATGCCTTATATATGCCCAAATTCATGCTTACCTGGACCTTAAGTCGTCATGAAGAATTCGGGTGACGCTAATTGGTGTCTACTGAAGTTGGATGATATTAGACATTCATTTCGAATTGCAGAGAAGTTTAATTGGATTCATTTGTGGTTTTATGTGTCATGAAGTTGGCATTTTAACCTGAAGTTGACTGAAGTTAGTGGTAGGTTAAATATATCTCTATTTTAATGTTCAGTATACTGAAGTTGTAGATGGCTATTTTAAGTATTCATTTAGAAATGCTCTAAAGTTTGTGGATGTACGTGTCAAGAAGTTTGTATTTTCATCTGAAGTTGACTGAAGTTTATGATAGATTAAATATATGATGTTTTGGATGAATAAGTTAGATAAGTATTTAAAAATGCCCTGAAGTTTCAAGTGATTCATTTGTGGATACATGTCACATGAAGTTGGTGTTTTAAACTGAAGTTAACTGAAGTAAATGACATTTTAAATGTATATCAAAATTTGGAGTCTAGTGAAGTTTTGGATGGATAAATTAGATATATTTAATATAAGTGTCAGGAGAATAATTTGTGTATTTATTGATCATGTATTTTACTTTGAAGTTCACTGAAGCTATGGATATATTGAATATATATTCAAGTTTGGTGTCTACTAAAGTTACATTAGATATTTACTTAAAAATGCATTGAAGTTACAAGAGAATAATTCGTGTATTTGTGTCATCTAAGGAAGGAAGGATTTCAAAAAGAAATCCTATGCTGAAAAAAAAATCCTCATCAAGAGATTACACTTAAGGAAAGAAGGATTCAAGATGAATCCTACGTATGGAAAAAAAATCCTCCAAGGATGGAATGAGAAAAAAATAAATCCTACCTCTGGAAAAAAAAAAAAAAAAAAACCTCGAAAGAGGTAATAAAATCCTTTGTCATTCCTTGAGCAAACTAAAACTCCCCAAAAACCAAGGGAATCCTACAGAGGATGGATGGGAGGAGTTTAAAGACTGAATCCTACCTATGAAATAAAACTAATCCTCCAAGAGGTACTATGAAAGATTAAACTGACCTCATCGAGACTTCTTATGAGAATTCGGGTCTCTTTACTGTCGACTGATTCCTCTCAATTATTGAGGGTTGAAATTGGGTTTCTGGAAGCCCAAATTGGGCTCGAATTGGGTTTCAGTATCATGAAATAAATCTCTCTCTCTCTCTCTCTCTCTCTCTCTCTCTCTCTCTCTTTCATATGTTCTTTAAGTGGTCATCAATTTTCGCGACCACATACGATAATGAATTGTTATAGTAATACAATCTCTCTCTCTCTCTCTCTCTCTCTCTCTCTCTCTCTCTCTCTCTCTGAAGAAATGTAACTTTTTCCAAAAGAATTTTTGAATGAATATTCATTCAAATCTTTCCTCATCATTTTTATCTCTGTTTCATTGACCTCAGATTACAAACTTAGAAAGTATATTAAGATTATTTTCTATGATATTTTATGAGTTTGAAATCAAATTCCAATAATAATAAAAAAAATAGATCGACAGTCAAAATTCTCTGTAACGAATTGACTTTGAAAAATATATTAAATTCACACAAGTATGCAAAAGTAAATTTTTTTATTTCGAGAAATTAGTCCAGAAATAATTGAATATTGTTTGAATGTAAAGAATTTAATTTCTAATTATTTTCATTTTCGTATTCTGGATTCATAATAGAAAGCCGGAAGCAATATATATATACATATATATATATATATATATATAGATATATATATATAAATATATATATATATATATATATATATATATATATATATATACCCAGCCCCACATCTGAAATGCCCCAAAAACAGTATCATATTCAATTCACGAAATCCATCATTTTCAACCCTGTATAACGTAGTATAACCAAACTTTGACATTTCCAGGTCTTGAGAACCAAGCAGATCAACAATTCGAAGAACAAATATACCATGTAGAACAAGGAAGAAGAATAATCTCTCGTTACTTGGCTTCAAGTATAATGGCTGATGGGGAGAGAGAGAGAAAGAGAAAGAGAGAGAGAGAGAAAGGTAAGAGAAACAGAGAGAGATGAGAGGGAGAGAGAGACTGAGAGAGACCGAGAGAGAGAGAGAGAGAGAGAGAGAGAGAGAATTAGCATTTGACCAAGAGCAATGGCATCACGTTACATACATACATACGTACACACACACACACACACATATATATATATATATATATATATATATATATATATATATATATATATATATATATATATATATATATATATATATATATACCGGCATCATCATCTCCTCCTCCTTCTACTCCTCCTCCTCCTCCTCCTCGCAGCCTCCGACTTGGAACATCAAAGAGACGCCGCCCAGGTGAGTCTGTCGTCCATTTCTTTTGATTAGCCGACTAAATGACCCATTACGCTCCCGATCGGATTCCGACGACAAAGAAATGAAACTCGATGAAGAAATTATCAAAGGAGGAAAATAAGGGATTAATGACATTATTACCTTGGCATCGATTGGTCATCTCGGGTTTTCATTCCAAATGGTATTTTTTTTCTCTTGATTTGATTTTTTGGAAATTTAAAAAAAATTAATATTTTCTGACGATTTTTGAACGATTTTTTGACAGTTTTTTAAGTAACTTTTATTAATATGTTACTATTTTTAACATCCTTATTTTTTGAAAAAATTTTGAACATTTTTAAAATATTTTTTAATGTGTTACTATTTTTGAACAATTATTTTTTTCATTTTGTGAAAAATTTATTGAAAATTATTTTTAAAGTTTTTGAAAATTTATGGGACAATTTTTAAAAAGTATTTTGAACAATTTTTTGAAATTTTTTTACCAATTTTGAAAAATACTTTTCAACAATATTTTTACAATTTTTCACCCTTTTTTTTATACTTTTTGAACCAGTTTTGACCATTTCTTGAACAATTTTTAAAAATTCGTTTTTTTGACAAATTTTTTGACAATTTTGTGGCTGAAATATTTTTGTCTTTTTGGTGGACTATTATCATAAAAATTTTCATTTGTAACGATGAATCTTTCAACCTGCGAAGTAACTTGGTTTAAATCTTTATTATTATAAAAGAAAGACTGATAGTGGGTTTGGTTTTTAACCTGAACAGATAAAACCAAGATAAATTTGGCCTAAATTAACATATATAACGGTATTTAAGTAAATTTAAACCATTTGAGTAAGATTAGTTTGGATTAAGTCTCCGTTATTACAAAAGAAAGACTGATAATTGATTTGGCTTTTATAGTAGACAGATAAAACCAAGATAAATTAGGCTTATATGAACACATACAACTGAATATATCCTAATTTAAATCACTAAACTTACCATTAACCAACTGAATAGGATGATAATGAACTTATTAACGGCATGTTAATGATGATAACCTTTTACAACAATCATTTAAAACCAAAATGCAAGAAATTAGTATCAAATCTTTGTAAAAACCACTATAGATTAG
>NC_087223.1:15914521-15932021 GCF_015104395.2 Macrobrachium nipponense | reverse complement strand
GTGGGGAGTCTACTAAATAATCAATCTTCACACCATTTAACACCATTTAACAAAGTAACGAACAAAACGTTTGAGGGAAACGAAGTAGCGAGTAAGATTTGTACATCTTATGGTATAAGAAACAGAACCTTATAGTCAATTGTTCTGAAGATAAAATTGATAGTAGTGGTTGTTAGTTGATATCACGAGGAAGCAATTATACATAAAAGAATAGAATCATACTATTTATGATACTAATAATCTAAAGATTGTGAGAAACATTAGTGTTATAGTGCTCTTGTACAACCCTTTCTTGTCTAAAAAACTTACTTCAATCAATTATATTCTGAGGATAAAATTCATAGTAGCGGTTGATAGTTGATAGTATGAACAAGAAATTGTACATAAAAGAATAAAATAATACTGTTTGGGCCGCTAGTAATAAGGAGATGGGGAGAGATATTAGTAAAATAGTGTCGGGTCATGGTAAACTCGTTCCAGACTTTCAGTAGTTTGGTCAAAGCGTTCCCTATGGAACGGCACCTCCCCGTGATGCTTGATGTTGAATAAACTTGAAAATAATACTTATTTGCTATATTCCATCATTGCTAAAACTATACTAAAATCTTTTATGAATTTCAAGTCAATCTATTTTGATCTAAGACGTTGTTTTTCATCTGTACAAAATATACCTTCTTCTTTACTAGATTTTAAGTCTATTTTTGTGAAAGGAGTTGCTTTTCATTTACGTAATAAGTTTCGATACATATAAACCACTTTAAATCATTTAGCCATTTTTCCAAAAACGTCCTGAATCCATCTTTGACTACGTAGAGATTTTCACCTTCTCAACGGACTGACAAACCATTTCAAACCTCTTTGAAACCTCGAACTCATCACTGCCACTAACATTAGTATTATTTTCCCATCTCTGATAAAAAAAAATATAACGCCCATTCACTTTACTGCACTTTTAAAAACACCGCTTTCAGGGGAGACCTGTCAACCTCCACTTACCTGTGAGTCGACCTTTTTCGAAGAAGTCGAACCCAAGGTATTATATAGAATAAGGGAGAGTTCCTTATTCTATAATCCTTTGGTCGAACCATTACCATTCTTCGAATATTTTCGCCCTCCTACAGATATAGATTTTTTTTTACTTATTAATTATTAATATTTTCGCTTACTTGGGGAGTATGCCTACGAACAACTTTGATGTTGTTGTTGTTGTTGTTGTTGTTCTTGTTTGTGGGTAGGAAAGATCTATAGAAGAGCCTGAAAAGTTCTGAAAAAGGTGTTTCGCGTAGAGTTGATAATACAGGAATTTTAGGATAGGGTATTGATGATTGAATCATTAAAACGAAAATGTAATAAGTAAATAATGTGCCTGTTAAACAATGCAGAAAAATTATTTCTATTAAAATGTAGCATATTCATTTTAATTTTCGTTTGCGAGACAAAGTTTTATTTGACCATAGATTTTAGCACGACCTAATTTACTTTAACAGCTAGGAATATGATGTCTACAACTTATACGTGAGGGGAAATCTTGCCCGCATTCCGAGTAAGCTGGAGGTCAGATCACACCTTGTTACTTATTAAATAAGCATTTGGATGCTTAGGCTTACTTTACGGAGTCACCAGCTAAGGGCAGGTTTCTGAAAGGTCTTGGAATATTATTAAATTGTCTTGAATTCAGATATTTGGTCTTATTTTATAATTGAATTGTTTTAGCCATTCAAAATTTTTTTTTCATTTATTTAGCTAGTTGTTTTTACATCACAAATGAATGATTCCATCATTCATTCAAGTAATTCACACAAAAAAATGTCTTTCTTTTAGATTTAGAATATTAATGCGTTACGCAATTTCAAAATGGAAAATGTTTTTAAAAAACTTCATAAATCATAAAAAAACCATGAAAATATTAAAAAAGATTTCAGTGTTGTTTTCCTGAAAGTTCGTCTACTTCAGAAATTAATATTGCATAAGACAGTTTTTAAACTTTTAGGAATATTTTGAAAATAGCAGTTCATATTACCTCCAAAAGATTTATGCTCTCTCTCTCTCTCTCTCTCTCTCTCTCTCTCTCTCTCTCTCTCTCTCTCTCTCTCTCTCTCATGTAATGGGTTCCTTCATCATTCAAGACAAGTAACATCCGGCTCTCTCTCTCTCTCTCTCTCTCTCTCTCTCTCTCTCTCTCTACCTGCCAAGCGCCGCTGCCCTCAGGTGAGAGAGAGAGAGAGAGAGAGCGTATGCCACCCAGGTGAGAAAGTTCCAGCCGATCAATTAAGCCTCCTTCTCCATCAGGTGAGAGATGAATCACCTGGAGGGAGATGGGGTAAGGTCATTTAGGCCTCAGCATCCAAAAGCACCCAACTTTTAGTTTTCTGGAAAAGAAAACTGTTGAGACGGCTTCGTTTGTCCGTCTACACTTTGTCCGTCCGCCCTCAGATCTTAAAAGCCGCTGAGGCTAGAGGGCTGCAAATTGGCATGTTGGTCACCCACCCACCAATGATCGAACGTACCAAATTGCAGCTCTGTAGCCTCTGTAGTTTTTATCTTATTTGAGGTTAAAGTTAGCCAACAGCACAGGCCACCACAGAGCCGTGGCTGAAAGTTTCATGGGCCGCAGGCAAGCATTTCATGGGCCGTATGGCATTATACTCTGTACAGGAAATTCGATTGCGCCGAAGAAACTTCGATGGATTTTTTTACTTTTTTTTTCTCTAAGTTTCCTTATTTTGAGAAATTCTCTTTTTCTGTTAATTTTCTGTTTGTTTTCATTTTAATTTGTTTTGATAAAATAAAAATCTTGTTGCCTTCTTTTGACGGCTTATTTTGACTTGGAACACTCGTTGTTTTTCTTCATTGTTTTGAGAATATCCTACATTAATTTAACAATTTGTATTCTTGGAATTGAAATAGATATTTTATTCATACATTTAAAAAGAAATATTCCAACACAATTTAGTTTTTAATATTTTCTAATTTTGTTTTTGTAGCAAGTGGGTCTGCCCACCTATCTAATTTCTCCCCAGAGTTCTAAGTCCTGACCTTGACTTTTGTCAACTAATTACCCATATCTGGAATCCCTAGACGACTGGCTTTATTCTACCCAACACAAGATGACCAGAAGTACTCGTTTATTTTTATTATCAATAATAAGTTTGTCTCCTAAGATGTGATCCAGCCTCGGGGCAACTGGTTCTAACCTATCCCAGCCAGGGTGAACTTGTGGGCATCTTAAATACATTCCGTACCCACAGACGATTCATTAACTCATTAATTTCCATAATTATTATGGGCATTACACCTATATGCAATTAAGAGCCTAAGAATGTGGCATTTATAATTGGCCACCAATGGCGGTGAGACTTCTTGCCCCAGAGGAGAAATATTTCCTGCGTAAGTTCCTTGGTATTTATCCGGGCATTTTTTTAAATTCTGGGTATTTTTCATGGAATTTTATGGATATTTCTAAATTGGGTATTTTCTTATTTTAGAGTTTTCGTGGAAATATTATCTAGGTATGTTTTTTTGTTGGGTATTTATCTGGGAATTTCATTTTTAAATTCTGAGTATTGTTGATGCTCTAGTGCTGAGTATTTTCTGTGTATTTTTTATTCAAATTCTGAGCATTTTTCACGCAATTCATTTCTTAAGTCTTTGTGATATGGGTACTTTTCTGGCTAAATTCCTTGGTATTTATCCGAGAATTTGTTCTAATTCTGAGTATTTTCCCGGAATTTTTAAAGTATTTCTTGAGTAACTTTCTGACATTTCTAAAACAGGTATTTTTATTGTCAAGTTTTAGGTATCGTTTTCCTGTATATGTTCCTTGGCATTTATATGGGCATATCATTAAAATTCTGAGCAATTCGTGGAATTTGCTGGGTATTTCTCAAATATCTCTTTGGCATTTTTCAAAACTGGGTGGATTTCCATTTTTGAGTATTTAGGGGAGATTTTTTCATGGGTATTTTACAAATAATTTTTGGGAATTTTTATATAATTGTTTTATATTTTTCTCGGCATTTATTTGGCGGTTTGGATATGACCAACTACTTTTTCAGAATTTTCTTGGTATTTCTTAATCAATCTGTTGAGACTTGCTTAAGATAAATCTTTATTGTGTCTTGACAATATTTTTTGTTTAAAAAGAATTATTTTCTAACCCAACAATTAATAGGTTCATTAAATGCTGCAGTAAATGAGAGAGAGAGAGAGAGAGAGAGAGAGAGAGAGAGAGAGAGAGAGAGAGAGAGAGAGAGAGACACCCACGAACAAGGCCTTCAACCTCCTACTTCAACCTCACGAACATAAAAAAAAAAACAAGAATGAATTAAAAAAAAAAAATTAAAACACTTTAGTCCTCGACCATTCATCAACCCCAAACCTGGCTCAACCCCACTCACACAACCTCAGAGCCTCAACGAGGCCACCCATTACGCCTTAGAGAGAGAGAGAGAGAGAGAGAGAGAGAGAGGGGCAAACTGACAGGTGTACTCATTTCATTCGTTACCTGGGCGTTAGCGCAGATACTTCTACCTGTCTCCTGACCAATCATTAAACCGTCCTCTGTGTCGCGTCTGTCTGGCTGGAAGCGTGTGTGTGCGCGCGCGCTCTCATGTGTGTATGTGTGTACGTACACATGTATATATACATATAAATATTACGTATGTATGTATGTATATATATAAGAATGATGCCCTATTAAAGACATGCTGGAAACCCACCATTAAAAAGATAAGTAAATCTTGTAATTGCCTATTATAATTTGACGTTTCACTCAACCTAGGAGAGGGATATTCTCTCTCTCTCTCTCTCTCTCTCTCTCTCTCTGTCGTTTTTAATGGCACTTTATGACTAGGGATACGCAGCCATTATTTCTAGAATTAGCAATGGAATTTAAATTTGAAAGAAAAAAGTTAGGAATTAACAATATAAAATTATTTTTATTATTATTATTATTATTATTATTATTATTATTATTATTATTATTATTATTATTATTATTATTATTATTATTATTATTATTATTATTCTTTTATGAATACGCCCAAAACTAACTTTCTGACCAAGTCGTCAGGGAATCCATATTATTATTATTATTATTATTATTATTATTATTATTATTATTATTATATTATTATTATCAAGCATGACAAACTACACCTAATACATAAGGAACAACCTACCTAACCCCCCACCCCAAAAAAAGAAACAATTCTAAAAACAGACAAATAAACAAAAGTGAGCCAAACCCGAACCTCGATTCATAAAACAAACAAGCAATTGCTTCGTATCACATTCTCTTTTCCAGCCCTCTTCTATCGCCTTCCAGAATCTCCCAAAAAAGACTGATGAGAATTCATCAGGACAGAATAGCTGGCCCATCAAGAGCGTCCAAGAGCCATCAATCTCAATTATTCCTCGGAGACGCCAGATCTTACAGCCTCTTAATCAACTCTCCGTCTGCCTGTCATCAGTTATCTCCTATGGATTATTTCTCCTCTTAAAAGAAGCCATTAGCCTTTGCAACGGCTCACCCTCAATGGAGTCGAAGGCATTTCCCTGGATTTCATGCTTACATTCTTCTTCTGCGAGTTCCTGGTAAGCGGTATGTTGTCTGTTGGGTCTGTTAATGCGCCTCTACGTTATGTGAAGTCTTTTTGAGTGGCTGCTCTCTGTTAGGGCCAGTTTACTTCAGAAAAGCGTATGGTATGACCTCCTGTACTGTGTCTGTGCAATTTTCTCAATTTCTGTTGTCTGTTCTTATAATTCATTTCATCTTTGAGGTCCTGTTAGGTGGGACATTGTCTGTGGTCTTCGTTGGCAGAGTTAAAGGTAATTAATATTATTATTATTATTATATTATTATTTGTTTTTTTGGAATGGGGGCCTATCACAGTCATCCTATTCGACTGGGTGTTTTTTTTTTATAGTATGTGGGTGTTCCGGGTTGCATCCTTGCCTCCTTAGGAGTTCATCACTTTCCTCACTATGTGCGCCGTTCCCAGAAGCACACTCTTCCGCATGAGTCCTGGAGCTACATCAGCTTCTAGTTTTTTCCAGATTTCTTTTCGGGGATCTTGGGATCGTGCCTCCTAGTGTTCCTATGATGATGTAGTACAATTTCCACTGGCAGATCCCATATCCTTCTTACTTCTATTTTCAGGTCTTGATACTTATCAATTTTTTCTCTTTCTTTCTCTTTATTATTATTATTATTTTACATCCCATATCAATCTTCCTCTCCTCCTTCACCTATTCCAACCCACGAACACAAAATAACCACACCACAAACTCCCATTTTCTGTTTGGGAAGAAGTTAACCAGTAGACGAAGCTAACTTCTTGCAGTAGACTGACCACCCCACAGAGTGAGCGCATGTTACCTGGAGTATTTTATCCTACTAATGGCCGCCAAGAGGCCAGTACCCGCTGAGAGGGTTGTACTGACACCTTGACACATGGGGAATTAAAAACAGTGAGAGAGAGAGAGAGAGAGAGAGAGAGAGAGAGAGAGAGACTTGACGGAGCGTGAGGAACTTCGAAGACCAACCTCTACGTCTAGACCGAACCTCGCGTCATGTTTTCGTCTCCTTATGTTTCGAAACTGTTCCGCTGTTTCGGTTTCATGATTCGAGATCTGCTTCGTCTTCATCATTGTCTTGTTAATTTTTCATTTGTTATTTTGTCTTGTTTTGTTTTCACTTGTTTTCAGAGACATCTGGTTTATAATTTTACTTACAGGGTTGTTTTGGCTCGACTAAAATCCAGTCGCATGCAACCAAACACGAACCGATTGTGTCGTCTTGGTTCGAACGTTTTTTTGGTTCGATTTCAGCTCAGTTACAGGGGAATGAAAGAATCTTATTTGTTTACTTTTGTTTCCTAGAAATTTATAAGCAAAATGACTGAATTCTTTTAATTATAATTCACACAAACCAGTGGGATCGAGAGACCCTTAAAAATAAGGGTTTCAGATCCCCAAGTCAAATAGGATTAAAACCCAGTCCTACAGGAATCCTTTGGAATATCAATAACTACAAACCAGTGGGATCCAAATCCTTTAAAATGATTGTTTTAGATCCTCAAATCAAATACGATTCGACCACAATCCTTTTGAATTGCATTTCGCTAAGTGAGATCAGAACAATTTTAGAATAAAGGATTTAGAACCTCAATGAAAAACAGGATTCGAACTCCATCCTACAGCCAAAGGAGACCAAGGATACGATAAATCCTTGTCATAACAGGACGTAGGATCTATTAGCCACCTATTGCCCTTCAGAAAATGGAACTATTATTCCTATTATGACTAATAATGACACAAAAGTGATCAATATAATGATTCATGACTCTCAGAGAGGCATTAGCTTCCTACCTATGTTGCCAAACCTCTGGGCATGATTGGGTCATTATAGCAACAAGCTTCCTTCATAAAGCAAGGAGATTATAATGATTATAATGATGATAATGATGACAATGATAATGTCCCTTCAGGCTCCAAGAGATTGGTTCTTAATTGCACCGTTAAAAGAATAAAGAGAAAATAAATTAAAATAAAAAGATTAAGCAAAAAAAAATTAGATGTTGAGATCTCATAGAATATAGAATAGGTCTTTGATGTTGTGTTAGAAATTAGACCCGAAAGTGATTAGTCCCCAGGGTCTAATTACGTTTTCCAAGTGAAGGTGTCCAATTAGGACATGAAATATTATTTTGGTGCGTTTGTTTGTGTGTTTGTTTGTGTCAAAAATTAGTTAAAGTATAAAAAATCGTTATGTTTAAATTAGGACTTTGAATTAAGGCACAAGATTAGGATAGGAAATATAACTGTTCCAGGGTATAATTATATCTCAGAATTAGGACACGGAATTAGGATGTGAAATATAAGACTCACCAGGTTATAACTAAATCTCAGAATTAGGACACTGAATCAGGATGTAGAATATCAAAGTCACAAAGTTTATTAAATCCAGAAATTAGGACACTGAATTAGGACCTAAAATATAACAATGCCAAGGCAGAATTATATTCCAGCATTGGGACATTTGAATGATATAAGAGTCCCAAGGTATACTTATATCCAGGAATTAGGACACTGGATTAGGATACTAGATTAGGACCTGAAATAAAACAATCCCAGGGTATAATTATATTGCAGCATTAGGACATTTGATTTAGATAACAGTCTCCAGGAATTAGGACATTGATTTAGGATCTGAAATATAACAATCCCCAGGGAATTAGGACACTGAATTACGACCGGAAGTATAACAATCCCAGGGTATAATTATGTTGCAGCATTAGGACATTTGAATTATATAACAATCCCAGTGTATAATTACATCCAGGGAATCAGGACACTGAATTAGGACCTGATAATAACAATTCCAGATAACAATCCCAGGGTATAATTATATTGCAGTGTTAGGACATTTGAATTAGTAGATAACCGTCCCAGGGTAAAACAACAAGAAAATTCACACAGGGGATTAAAAGAAGTTTAACAATAATAATAATGACAAAAAAAAAAGTCTACTATTTTTATTTTTATTTGAATATAGAATTTATGTCCAATGACCTCTCCAGACTAATGGCCTCTCTGAGAGCGAGGTAATAGACTGTCTCATCTCATTAACTGTTGTTTTAATGTCCAACCGGACGTGTGTCTGTGTAAAGTGTAGGTAGGCAGCCTGGCGGTGTGTAGCCTGAGGTGTAGAAAAAGGTTTTAAGAGTTAGATATGTAGGTTTGTACACACCGGGTGGTGTACACAAGGTGTAGTTTAATTCAGGCTGGACAGTGTACAAAGATATTATTATTATTATTATTATTATTATTATTATTATTATTATTATTATTATTATTATTATTATTATTAAATCTAAAAACCCCTAATCTTAACATGCTTTCAGATAAAATAATAATAATAATAATAATAATAATAATAATAATAATAATAATAATAATAATAAAACAATAATAATAAAATAAATAATAATAATAATAATAATAATAATAATAATAATACTGATATCATTATCATTATTATCTCTAAAAAGACTTTAAGTTTAGCATGCTTTCAGATAATAATATAATAACTAATAATAATAATAATAATAATAATAATAATAATAAAATAATAATATAATACTGTTATATCATTATAAATCTAAAATAACCTTTAATTTTAACATGCTTTCAGATAATAATAATGATAATGATAATACTGATATCATTATCATTATTATCTCTAAAAAAACTTTAATTTTAGCATGCTTTCAGATAATAATAATAATAATAATAATAATCAATAATAATAATATAATAATAATAATAATAATAATAATAATAATAATAATACTGTTATCATACTGTTATCATGAGGAATGGCATAACAAACCAATGCACGGACAATACATGTGACAGACTAAAGAACTAGCCAGCGATGGATACATGGGGGAGAGCTTAAGAAGGAAACTGAAGGAATGATAACAGCGGCACAAGATCAGATGTCCCTAAGAACCAGATATGTCCAAAGAACGATAGATGGAAATAACATCTCTCCCATAAGTAGGAAGTACAATACGAAAAATGAAACCATAAACCACATAGCAAGCGAATGTCCGGCACTTGTACAGAACCAGTACAAAAATGAGGCATGATTCAGTGGCAAAAGCCCTCCACTGGAGCCTGTGCAAGAAACACCAGCTACCTTGCAGGAATAAGTGGTACGAACATCAACTTGAAGGAGTGATAGAAAACGATCAGGCAAAGATCCTTTGGGACTATGGTATCAGAACAGATAGGGTGATACGTCCAAAAGTAGACCAGACGTGACGTTGATTGACAAAAGTCAACAAAAGAAGAAAGTATCACTCATTGATGTCGCAATACCATGGGACACCAGAGTTTGAAGAGAAAGAAAGGAAAAAATGGAGGTAAGTATCAAGACCTGAAAATAGAAATAGAAGGATATGGGATATGCCAGTGGAAATTGTTGCCATAATCATAGGAACACTAGCACGATCCAAGATCCCTGAAAAGGAATCTAGAAAAAACTAGAGGCGAAGTAGCTCCAGGACTCATGCAGAGGAGTGTGATCCTAGAAACGGCGCACATAGTAAGAAAAGTGATGGACTCCTAAGGAGTCAGGATGCAACCCGGAACCCCACACTGTAAATACCACCCAGTCGAATTATTGGACTGTGATAGAGCAAAAAAAAAAAAATAACAATAATAACTAATAATAATGATCAATAATAATAATGTTTATAATATAGAAACTGTTACTCATTATCATTATTATCATCTAAAAAAAAAACTTTAATTTTAGAATGTTTTCAGATTACTAATTAAATAATAAATAAGACTATCATCATCATCATCATCATCCAGACTATTTCCAACTCATTTATTATTACTTGAAGATGTTCGTGCGAGGTCCTACCGCAGAGATAATTACCTACAACCTCCCACAGGTGAGTTTTTTGAGAGCTCACCTGTATAGGAGACCTGAAGTTCAGCACCTCTTGTCAGTTACAATATTAGCTGTTGTTGAAATAATTGCAATCGGTTAATAGTAGCCAATAATAATAATAATAATAATAATAATAATAATAATAATAATAATAATAATAATAATAATAATAATAATAATAATAATAATAATAATAATAATAATAATAATAATAATAATGATGAAAGGTCATGAGCAACAAACTTAATCTTTGGATTTATTCCAAAACTATGATGGACAGGCATAAGAGAGATGGGGAAAATAAGTACGTCAGTCATTCCAGAGAGAGAGAGAGAGAGAGAGAGAGAGAGAGAGAGAGAGAGAGAGAGAGAGAGAGAGAGATTTCATCTGGAAAGCTTTCATTCCGTAATCTGGAAACTGCGAGATTTCGTCTGGAAAGCTTCCATTCCGTAATCTGGAACCTATAAGACTTCTTCACCTGGATAAATTCCATTCCATTGTCTAGAAGCCATGACATTTCTCCACAATCTGGAAGCTTGGGAGCTACTTTACCTGGAAAGTTCCACTCCAAAATCTGGAAGCAATAAAACTTTACTCTGGAATACATCCATTCCATTCTCTGGAAGCAGCAACACATCTTCACCGGGAAATCCTCCATTCCATAATCTGGAAGCCATGACATTTCTCCATAACCTGGAAGGTACGAAACTTTAACCTGGAAAGCTTCCAGGAAGCTGAGAGTCTTTTTGACCTAGAAAGCTTCCATTCCAAAATCTGGAAGCAAAGAGACTTCCATGCATAACCTGGAAAGCTGACATTCCATAATCTGGAAGCTAAGAGACTTCCATGCATAACCTGGAAAATTTCCATTCCATAATCTGGAAGCAAAGAGACTTCCATGTACTACCTAGAAAGCTTCCATTCCATAATCTGGAAGCAAAGAGACTTCCATGCATAACCTGGAAAGATTCCATTCCATAATCTGGAAGCAAAGAAACTTCCATCTATTCGAAACAGTAAATCAAATGTCTGGTAAACAGAGGTTACTTGCTATAATAAAAAAAAAAAAGAAGAGAGCTGGATCAAATCTCTCTCTCTACTAGTTAAAGGGACCTCGTCGTTTCCAACGAGAGGAGGATTACTCTGATTGAGACTATCCCTTAACAAGTTGTTTATAGTCCCGCTTACTTATACGTATACTTAAAAGCTTGCATTACAAACCCCGACCAAGTGGATGTGTGTCCAAACGCCAACAAGAAAGGGGAGGAAAAAAGCTAGGAAAAAAAAAATAAGAAGTGTTCTGGAGGGGTTTAGCACAACGGTTATAATTTGACTGTCGTAAACAAAAGGATAATTGGACCCAACCTCGAATTTCCATGGTCTAATTCGCCCCCCTAAAAATACAATCATGCCAGCAGCAACCTCTTCTGAATAGAGATATCTCCTCTGAACGGGGATATCCAGCTCGTTACTCCACTGAATTGGCCCGGAACGACTTCAAGAGATCGTACATCTTTGCGGCTATCGTATGTTGTCAAACGGAATTCGGCTGGGCCGACTAACGTACAGTTACCGTCGAGTTATCGTACATCTTTCCGGTTATCGTATGTTGTCAAACGGAATGTGGATGGACCTACCAACGTACAGTTATCTTGAAGTTATCGCACATCTTGATGCTGACCATCTGATGATTCTATCTGAGGTGCGTCCCGTAAGACGAAGGACATAATTTCTTTGATAATATCGGCTGTTTTTTTATGCTATAGATATCCTTTTGGTGTTATCAAGATTTGGGTTGTACCACGGCAGTTATTTTATGGTTGTAAGGTTGTTATAGATGATTTGGTGTTAGATTATAATAGTTAGAAAGGATTTGATGTGTGTTTTTTACGTCAATATCAAACTGTCTTTTCAATCATTTAAAAGTTAGCTTACATAATTTGATACTGAGTGAGAGATGCCTTCAAGACAGTAAATTGATAATGAATGAGAGAGAGAGAGAGAGAGAGAGAGAGAGAGAGAGAGAGAGAGAGAGAGAGAATGAAAATCCCACACGTACTGAGAGTTCTCAAACCTTTGTCATTGATTCTGATCTGTGTAGAATTGATAGATGAGAATGATAGATATAAGAATACCCAGCGTCATATCTCATCTCCCTATCAACATCTCCCTCACATTATCTTCTCCCTCTCTTTATCTCCCTCTTTCGCCCGTCGGATCCAACCTGGTGATGACGATATCGTCCAATGATTTATGAGGCTTGTGATACCTGGAGTCTGAAGTTTGGGTGATTAGCAAGGGCTGCCATGACACTTTGAAGCGACGGTTCAAATTTTCGCGTCGTTTTGTCGTATCGGCGTCGTACTGGAGTCTTAGTTGATGTTACAAGGTCGTAGATGGATGTTGCGGTGTGTGACACGTGTCTTACAAGCGTTACGGAGCTGTTACTTGTAACTGTTACAGAGTTTTTTTTACAGGAATGTTACAGGTGTGTCAATGATTTCTCACGGGACATTATACCAGGTGCATGTGGCGTATTGTGTCGTACCTGCGTCGTATTAGCGTCGTATTGGAGTCGTAACGGGTGTTACGATGTCGTAGCAGGATGTTACAGTATGTAATACGCATCTTACAGGCGTTACGGAGCTGTTACTAGCGTTTATTGAAGGGCTTTCTACAGAAATACTGCAGGTGTGTTAATGAATTCTCACTGGACAAGGCAGCGAGATGTTTGTCGTAACATTATCGTAATATATCGTAACATCTCGTAACATAATTTTAATATGAAAGTGACCATCGAGAAGGGCAAAATAATATATTATCTACAGTCACTGTAATGTTACAGTTATAAAACAATTTGTTTCAAAATACCTATATCCTACAAAAACCCAGTTTTTGCTAAAAAAAGGACTTTCCCAGCCCGCAAGTGTAATTTGGTAGTAACACAATCAAATAGTATAATAACGTATTACACCTGCTTAATGGTACACCTGTTTCAGGGTAATGGCAGGTGGATTAACCTGTTTACCTGTGTACCAGCGTATCTTTTGTGAATCATACAGTAGATTTATTTCTTTTAAAATTGTATCTGGTCAAGATTTGCTTAGGTAATGAATAATGTTTAATACTCATTTATCGAGTTGTATCTATATTTTCAGTCAAACGTAAATTAAAGGTATATATATATATATATATATATATATAATATATATATATATATATGAATCATGTGTGTGGGTGTTTGTTGGAAAAAAAGATGTTATGACAGACTTACCAAAATTCCCAGTGTGGTAAACTAGACGAAGAAGAACAGACGAAGAGGAAGAGTAAAAGGAATAAGGGAAAATTACAAATAAGAATGAAAGTGAATGGTTGAGAAAGGTGAAGAATGTTGATGATATGATGTCAAGAACGCGTGGACATTAATGGACGTTGATAGGAAAAGAGGTATTAGGACAAAGTTCCCAGTGTGGTAAACTGGACATAGAAGAAGAAGAGAAGAATATAAGAAGATGAAGATGAAGTATAAGGGAAGGAAGAATGAAAAAGGAGGGAGGGGAGAGGGAAGAGAGGGAGGAGAGGGAGAAAGGGGGGTTTGAGGGTGCCTGGATGAGTGTGGTAATTGAGCCATCAAGCTGCTATCCATCAGGCTAGCACGATGAGGTGAAGCCGAACCGCTCCATCATTTGCTTTAATTTCTTCACACTTCGCCGTCGCCTCAGGGAATCCTGAGGCTTCGGGAGGGGCGTGAGAGGGGCGTATCCCGCTCCCGGGACCTCCTGCAGGCCAAAGTGACCCTTAGAGATCCGCTCCAAAAGCCTCATGTACCTCGAAAGAGATCCCAGGCGGAGAAGGGTGCAGGAGAGATCCCAGGCTCAGAGGGGCGTATCCGATACCCGGAGCATTCTTCAGGGCAAATTAGCCCTTACGGAACCGCTCCTAAGGCGCCCTGTGAGGTTTTGATGGGCGCAGAGGGGTGTAGAGGGGCGTATCCCATTCCCGGGACCTCCCTCGGGGGCAAACTGACCCTTATGAAGCCTCGCCAAGAGCCTACTGTGACCAAGGAAAGAGCCGAGGCCTAGAGGGGCGTATCCGGTTCCCGGAGCGATCCTCAGGCCAAAAGGAGCCTTATGGAGCGGCTCCACAAGTCCTCCTGGACTATTAGAGGATCCCCTTGTGACCTAGGGGGGAGAGGGAGAGAGAGAGGAGGGAGGAGGGAGTCAGGCATTCACAAAAGACCTCTATATCATATCGCCGTAAAGAATAGTTCTTCGCGGAATCACCTGGCGATAATGTCTTCAGCCGGAGCTACTCTATCCTTCTTTTTCTTCTTCTTCTTCTTCTTCGGAGGAGGAGGAGGACTCACGGCGGGACCCAGCGATCGCTTTGGCGGCTTTGGCGGCGCCCTTTGAAGTCTTCCTGCTCCCCTCTCACCCCCAACTCCCAAAAGACCATCCAGGTATTGCAAACAGTGATTAAAATGACTGGCTACGTCATCAAGCTGATGTCGGCGAAGGAACTGTTTCATACTGAAGGAGGATCTTCGTTGATACAGTTCTTCGGAGACAACTGTCCATTCTCTCTCTCTCTCTCTCTCTCTCTCTCTCTTACGCCTCCATTGACCGAAGAGGGAATTATGTGGTAGTCGATTGCTGTGGGTCGTAACTGAGAGAGAGAGAGAGAGAGAGAGAGAGAGAGAGAGAGAGAGAGAGAGTTCCATCATGTATCATATGATTACCAAACAATTTACTGATGTCATCTTCTGTAATGGAGTTAAATTTGGCTGAATCCTTTGGAGGATTTTGTAGTTGATAGTGTTTTTCTGTTAGTGACGTCAAAATGATGTCATAGTGATATCACAGTGACGTCATTGCTGGTGTACGAAGTCTTGGAAAGTATTGAATAATAATGTATTTTTGGACAAAGTTATAATGATGTTTGGGAATTATTCATGGTCTATTCATAATGACATCATTCTTTACTTCAACCACACTGATGACATCATAGAGGACTCATAATTGACATCAAACTTAATGGAGCTGTCATAACCGAAATTGTCTTAGATGAAAACGAATGATGTCACCTTTGACTTCATTTGCTTACTGACATCAAGATAATGACATCATGATTAATTTAATACTCATTTCCTTAGGTAATTCTCTCTCTCTCTCTCTCTCTCTCTCTCTCTCTCTCTCTCTCTCTCCGGCATCATAATAGATAAGGCTCATGACATCCCTCACTGCTGACATCGTATGACATCATTCTGGTGGTTAATCAAAACTGACTTCTTTCAGTTTTGATCACAAAAGATCTGCCATCACTTCAAAATGAATCAAAACTGACGTCATATTTTCTCTTGACATCAAAATTGACGTCATGATAAGTGACATATTTCTGCTGACATCAACACTGGCTTCGCCTTTCTTTTGACATCAAACTAACATACATCTATTAAGATCGACATCAAAAGTAACATCACCATACTTTTGACATCAAAACTGACATCCTATCTCTGTTGACTTCAGACTGACATCATTTTTCTTTTGACATCAAAACTGGCATCCTTTAACTATTGACATCAGACTGACATCACCTTTCTTTTAGCATCAAAACTGAAATCATATATCTGCTGACATCAAATTGACATCATAGATCAACTGACATCAAAACTGACATCATCATTATTCTAACATCTAAACTGACATCATATTTCTGCTGACATCAAAACTAACATCATATTTCTGCTGACATCGACACTGACTTCGCCTTTCTTTTGACATCAAATCTGACATCACCTTCTTTTCACATCAAAATTAACATCATATTTCTACTGACATCAAACTGACGTCACCTTTCTGTTGACATCAACACTGACATCATCTTTCTTTTGACATCAAAATTGACATCATCTTTTTCTTTTATATCTAACTGACTTCACATTTCTATTGGCATCAAAACTGAGATAACATTTCTTCTGACATCAAACTGCTGACTTCATTGTTCTGTTGACATCAAGAGTGACATCACATTTATATTGACATCACAACTGACATCACACTTACATTGACATCGCAAGTGACATCATTCCACAAAACACTGTCGATTCTCCTCGTGCAAACAAAATAACGTCATTACCATTACTAATAGCGATAGTTATTAGTAAGTAATGTCCCTATTAATGGTTTTTCAATAACGGCCAATAATGGCCGTTATTCGGGTTCATTATCGTCCCAAATGCCCGTTATTTGTCCGTTAAAGAGAAGAGGAAGGAGCCGTTATTATCACAGGTGACGTCATCAAAGTCTAACTCGTTATTGGGGATAATATCATTATATGAACATTGGAAAGATATGTACAAGAATAAATACTTCTTTTGCTCACTCTCTCACTAGTGGCAGGACCCCCGTTCGAATCCCGGGCGTTGGAGGGTACGAATATGGTCGATTTATCATGCCCACACACTCTTCTTCTTTTGTAAGTCTTAAATTCCGGAATTGAATGGAAAAAAAAGGCTTAAAAATCACACGACAAAGAAAATAAAGTTCATAAACTTCCATATCTGTTTGTAATCCCGCATCGTAAACACACGAAGTTTATTCACGTGTTCGTAAATTAACTCTCGAAATGATTATTACGAGTCTTTCCCAGGTCAACAATGCATCTAGGATGACCTAAGATGCCCGGGCCTCTTCTCCCCCCGCCTAAACGATATCTGGGCACAAAAGATTTGGGCTGCATTATGCCCACAAAATACCCCATAACTTTCCGCTAATGCCTTCATCATCTGACGTTTGGGGGAGAGACTTTTTAGGAGAATTTAAGCGAGAAAGATTCTCTCTCTCTCTCTCTCTCTCTCTCTCTCTCTCTCTCTCTCTCTCTCTCTCTCTCTCTCTCTCTCTCTCTCTCTCTCTCTCTCTCTCTCGTTTTATTAAAGGCTCTTGGTCTTAAACATACAAACTATGATAATGTCTTCATCCTTAAAAAGATAAAAAAAAAAATTAAGAAGAAATCTCTTAAAGGGATAATCTA